>NC_056450.1:18941446-18945800 GCF_018296145.1 Oncorhynchus tshawytscha | reverse complement strand
CCCAGTGGGTGTGTTAATTCTCCCGCCAAATCCAGAAGATCAAAGTGATCGGGCAAGCTCTTGAATGAGGATTTTTGCAGCTGTGTAACAAGTGAGTAAAAAGCTAGCTAGCTAACATTACTAATTATTAATTCAGGAATAAATGACCTAGCATCATAATTACATATTATCTCAGTCATTGGCAATTTTAGATCATCTTAGCTAGCAAGCTAGCTAGCAAACATCCCGGGCATGCTAGCTCGAGCATTAGGTGGCTACTTAGCTAACATTTGCTGACTTAGCTGGCTAACTAGCTAGCAAGCTATTTTCCTGTGTTGTGTGTGATAGCAAACATTTCAGATTTGTGTTGAAGTTTTTCAAGCTAGCTAGCTATGTCAGTGCCTGTAGAAAGCTTGTCTTCTGTAAGCCTAACATTAACATTACTGTGTGGTGAATTGTTTCACATCAGGTAGATAACTTGGCTTAGCTAGCTTGCTAAAACTAACGTAAACTCACCCCATTCCGTACAAATGTGCGCAACCGCGACATTAAAACAAGGCTGCAAAGAAAACTAATGGGACTGTAGCGACTGTGTTGACTTCAAAATCTGGGGTGTGAACTACGTTTCTATTCAAGCGTTGATCGACATGGTAATGGCTTTATAGTATTGGAGAAAAGTTGAAAAACTGACCCTCCGTTACATCGTGACGTGTCATGCCGTAACATACAGCATGCATAAATTACTATTTTCTCTGTCTCTCTTTCTTCTCTCTCTCGGAGGACCTGAGCCCTAGGACCATGCCTCTGGACTACCTGACATGATGACTCCTTGCTGTCCCCAGTCCACCTGGCCGTGCTGCTGCTCCAGTTTCAACTGTTCTGCCTTATTATTATTGGACCATTCTGGTCATTTATGAACATTTGAACATCTTGGCCATGTTCTGTTATAATCTCCACCTGGCACAGCCAGAAGAGGACTGGCCACCCCACATAGCCTGGTTCCTCTCTAGGTTTCTTCCTAGGTTTTGGCCTTTCTAGGGAGTTTTTCCTAGCCACCGTGCTTCTACACCTGCATTGCTTGCTGTTTGGGGTTTTAGGCTGGGTTTCTGTACCGCACTTTGAGATATCAGCTGATGTACGAAGGGCTATATAAATAAATTTGATTTGATTTGATTTGAAGTTTAGACTACATCTGAAGACCACTTTAGCAACACTCTAAAAACCCGATTCAAATTCGACAAACGTTCAAATAGGTATGTAATGACACATTATTATAAACTCTTTATAGTGTTTTATTTACATTTTAGATGCGATAAGGTGATAAGTTGGACAGATCGAGTGAAAAAAAGGTGTTTTCCCACACATCTCCTCTCCTTCTCACTACCATGCATTAGTTTCACTTCCCCACCCGCCATTTTTAAAAAAAGACCCGAAGGAGCTCATTGCCTTCTTCAATCATGCAGAAACGGGCAGCGTCGAGGTCTCGGCATGAATTCTGTTGGAAAGGGGAGAAATTTACAATGGTATTGACATTACAGTTGATCTGGAAGTATTACGTTTTTTGACGCTAAAATAAGGTCAATTGTAGGGACCACAGCGATGTACAAAAGTGAGTGAGTTTACGTTAGGTTTCTCACTTTATTATGCTAGCTAGATCAGCTATAGATTGTACTAAGCTAGCTAGGCCTATTCCTTGTCTCTGTTAATTTAACATGGCTGTAGCTAGTTGGCAAACTTATAACTCATGCTTTTATGGTGGTTCAGATACTGTATGTTTTTTGCCTAATTGTTTCTAAATGTTTTAGCTAGCTAGCTGTTACTTTAACATTACATTGTAAAGGAGTGTCTCAATTGTTCATCCAAGTTTAGACTATCCATTTTGACTCTCCACTTAATCAAATAAAATACAATTTTATTTGTCACATGCGCCGAGTACAACAGCTGTAGACTGCTATAGATAAAACTACATTGTTGGACAAGGGTTTTGTAGGCAAGCAGTGAAGTGCTTACTTACAAACCCTTGTCCAACAATGTAGTTTTATGAAAATACCCCCCCCAAAACAAAGTAAGAGATAAGAATAACAAATAATGAAAGAGCAGCAGTAAATAGCAATAGCGGCGCTGTATGCTGAGCTGTAGTCAATGAATAGCATTCTCACATAGGTGTTCCTTTTGTCCAGGTGTGAAAGGGCAGTGTGGAGTGCAGTAGAGATTGCATCATCTGTGGATCTGTTGGTGTGGTATGCAAATTGCAGTGGGTCTAGGGTTTCTGGGATGATGGTGTTGATGTGAGCCATGACCAGCCTTTCAAAGCATTTCATGGCTACAGACGTGAGTGCTATGGGTCAGTAGTTATTTAGGCAGGTTACCTTAGTGTTCTTGGGCACAGGGGCTATGGTGGTCTGCTTTAAACATGTTGGTATTACAGACTCAGAGGTTGAAAATGTCAGTGAAGACACTTTCCAGTTGGTCAGCGCATGCTGTACACGTCCTGGTAATCCGTCTGGCCCTGCGACCTTGTGAATGTTGACCTATTTGAAGGTCGTACTCACATCGGATGCGGAGAGCGTGATCAAAGTCATCCGGAGCAGTTGATGGTCTCATGCATGTTTCAGTGTTACTTGCCTCGAAGCAAGCATAGAAGTTATTTAGCTCATCTGGTAGGCTTGTGTCACTGGGCAGCTCTCGGCTGTGCTTCTCTTTGTAGACTGCAATAGTTTGCAAGCCCTGCCACATCCGACGAGCGTCGAAGCCGGTGTAGTATGATTCAATCTTAGTCCTGTATTGACGCTTTGCCTGTTTGATGGTTCGTCGGAGGGCATAGCAGATTTCTTACAAGCTTCCAGGTTAGAGTCCTGCTCCTTGAAAGCGGCAGATCTACCCTTTAGCTCAGTGCGAATTTTGCCTGTAATCCATGGCTTCTGGTTGGGGTATGTACGTACAGTCTGTGGGGATGACTGTGGGGATGACGTCCTCGATGCACTTACTGATAAAGCCGCTGACTGATGTGGTGTACTCCTCAATGCCATCAGAAGAATCCTGAACATATTCCAGTCTGTGCTAGCAAAGCAGTCCTGTAGTTTAACATCTGCTTCATCTAACCACTTTTTAGACTGAGTCATTGGTGTTTCCTGCTTTAATTTTAGCTTGTAAGCAGGAATCAGGAGGAGAGAATTATGGTCAGAATTGCCAAATGGAGGGCGAGGGAGAGCTTTGTATGCGTCTCTGTGTGTGGAGTAAAGGTGGTCTTGATTTTTTTCTTCCTTTGGTTGCACATTTAACATGCTGATAGAAATGAGGTAAAACTGATTTAAATTTTCCTGCATTAAAGTCCCCGGCCACCAGGAGCTCTGCCTCTGGATGAGCATTTTCCTGTTTGCTTATGTGCGCACTGTTCCAGCTCCCCGCAGTTGCCGTGCTAGAGTGGGCATTCAGCCAGGATGGATTGTGCCGGCTCAACACTCCTGGTCTCCGGTGCATCTTTTCGGCCCAGGATATCCTGCACCAGCTCTACACACGGTATCCCCAGTTCGCCAGCAAAACCCGGTGCGGCCTGTTCCAGCTCCCCGCACTTGCCATGCTACAGGGGGTATTCAGCCAGGACGCGTTGTGCCAGCTCTACGCTACTGAACTCCAGTGCGCCTCCACAGCCCAGTATATCCTGCACCGGCTCTACGCACTATGCCTCAAGTGCGCCTTCATAGCCCAGTGCGTCCTGTGCCAGCTCTCCACACTCACCGAGCTAAAGTGGGTATCCAGCCAGGACACGTTGTGGCAGCTCCACGTACCAGGCCTCCAGTACGTCTCCTCAGTCCGGTGAGACCTGTTCCGGCCCAGGCCCGAAGCCTCCAGTGATGATCCATGGCCCGAAGCCTCCAGTGATGAACCAATGGCACGAAGCCTCCAGTGGTGATCCATGGCACGAAGCCTCCAGTGATGATCCATGGCACGAAGCCTCCAGTGGTGATCCATGGCACGAAGCCTCCAGTGATGATCCATGGCCCGAAGCCTCCAGTGATGATCCATGGCCTGGAGCCTGCAGTGATGATCCATGGCACAAAGCCTGCAGTGGTGATCCAGGGAAAGGAGCCTCCAGTGACGGTCCCCAGTCCGGAGCCTCCAGCGACGGTCCCCAGTCCGGAGCCTGCAGTGACAGTCCCCAGTCCGGAGCCTCCAGCGACGGTTCCCAGTCCGGAGCCTGCAGCGACGGTTCCCAGTTCGGAGCCTCCAGCGAGGGTCTCCAGTCCGGAGCTTACAGGGGGAGTTCCTAGCCTGGAGTCCTCGACGACGATCTATGGTCTGGAGGTCCCGGCAACGATCCCTGCACCAGAAGCGCCACAGAAGTGGGGGAGCCTCAAGCGTAGCGGGGTCTGCG
>NC_056450.1:18937451-18941346 GCF_018296145.1 Oncorhynchus tshawytscha | reverse complement strand
GCAAAGCTGCCATCAAGGCAAAGGGTGGCTACTTTGAAAATGTACAATATAAAATATATTTTGAGTTGTTTAACACTTTTTGGTTACTACATCGTAATTCAAAAAAATGGTCGCTAAGGGGTGTGGGCATACACTGTTCTCTCTGCTACCGCATGGCAAGCATTACCGGAGTGCCAAGTCTAGTTCCAAGAGGCTTCTTAACACAGATTCTACCCCATGCCATATGACTCCTGAACAGCTAATCAAATGCTTCCCAGACTATTTGCATTGCACCCCCCCCATGTACGCTGCTGCTACTCTCTGTTTATTATCTGTGCATAGTCACTTTAACTCTACCTACAAGTACATTTTACCACAATTACCTTGACTAACTGGTGCCCCGCCCGCACATCGACTCTGTACCGGTACCCCTGTATATAGCCTCCACATCGACTCTGTACCGGTACCCCTGTATATAGTCTCCACATCGACTCTGTACCGGTACCCCTGTATATAGCCTCCACATTGACTCTGTACCGGTACCCCTGTATATAGTCTCCACATCGACTCTGTACCGGTACCCCTGTATATAGCCTCCACATCGACTCTGTACCGGTACCCCTGTATATAGTCTCCACATCGACTCTGTACCGGTACCCCCTGTATATAGCCTCCACATTGACTCTGTACAGGTACCCCTGTATATAGTCTCCACATTGACTCTGTACCGGTACCCCCTGTATATAGTCTCCACATTGATCTGTACCGGTACCCCCTGTATATAGTCTCCACATCGACTCTGTACCGGTACCCCCTGTATATAGTCTCCACATCGACTCTGTACCGTACCCTGTATATAGCCTCCACATCGACTCTGTACCGGGTGCCCTGTATATAGCCTCCACATCGACTCTGTACCGCAGTACCCCCTGTATATAGTCTCCACATCGACTCTGTACCGGTACCCCCTGTATATAGTCTCCACATCGACTCTGTGCCGTACCCCCACTGGTCTCACATCGACTCTGTACAGGTACCCCCTGTATATAGCCTCCACATTGAGTCTGTACCGGTACCCCCCTGTATATAGCCTCCACATCGACTCTGTGGCCGGTACCCCCTGTATAGCCTCCACATTGACTCTGTACATTACCCCTGTATATAGCCTCCACATTGAGTCTGTACCGGTACCCCCCTGTATATAGCCTCCGCTATATACAGGGGGTACCGGTACAGAGTCGATGTGGAGACTATATACAGGGGGTACCGGTACAGAGTCAATGTGGAGACTATATACAGGGGGTACCGGTACAGAGTCAATGTGGAGACTATATACAGGGGGTACCTGTACAGAGTCAATGTGGAGGCTATATACAGGGGGTACCGGTACAGAGTCGATGTGGAGACTATATACAGGGGGTACCGGTACAGAGTCGATGTGGAGGCTATATACAGGGGGTACCGGTACAGAGTCGATGTGGAGACTATATACAGGGGGTACCGGCACAGAGTCAATGTGGAGGCTATATACAGGGGGTACCGGTACAGAGTCGATGTGGAGACTATATACAGGGGTACCGGTACAGAGTCGATGTGGAGGCTATATACAGGGGTACCGGTACAGAGTCGATGTGCGGGCGGGGGCACCAGTTAGTCAAGGTAATTGTGGTAAAATGTACTTGTAGGTAGAGTTAAAGTGACTATGCACAGATAATAAACAGAGAGTAGCAGCAGCGTACATGGGGGGGGTGCAATGCAAATAGTCTGGGAAGCATTTGATTAGCTGTTCAGGAGTCATATGGCATGGGGGTAGAATCTGTGTTAAGAAGCCTCTTGGAACTAGACTTGGCACTCCGGTAATGCTTGCCATGCGGTAGCAGAGAGAACAGTGTATGCCCACACCCCTTAGCGACCATTTTTTACGAATTACGATGTAGTAACCAAAAAGTGTTAAACAACTCAAAATATATTTTATATTGTACATTTTTCAAAGTAGCCACCCTTTGCCTTGATGGCAGCTTTGCACACGCTGGCATTTTATCAACCAACTTTAACACTTTTTTGGTTAATACATGATTCCATATGTGTATTTCAATGTAGAAAATAGTTAAACTAAAGAAAAACCCTGGAATAAGTAGGTGTGTCCAAACTTTTGACTGGTAGTGTATATGTACAGTATGTGTATTTATATGAAAGTATGTATATATATGATGTATATATATGTATGTGTATACAGTGCATTCGGAAAGTTTTCAGACCCCTTGACTTTTACCACATTTGGTTACGTTACATACAGCCTTATTCTGAAATGGATACAAAAAAATCCTCATCAATCTACACACAAATCAAATCAAATCAAATCAAATCAAATTTTATTTGTCACATACACATGGTTAGCAGATGTTAATGCGAGTGTAGCGAAATGCTTGTGCTTCTAGTTCCGACAATGCAGTAATAACGAGCAAGTAATCTAACTAACAATTCCAAAAAAAAAAACTACTGTCTTATACACAGTGTAAGGGGATAAAGAATATGTACATAAGGATATATGAATGAGTGATGGTACAGAGCAGCATAGGCAAGATACAGTAGATGATATCGAGTACAGTATATACATATGAGATAAGTATGTAAACCAAGTGGCATAGTTAAAGTGGCTAGTGATACATGTATTACATAAGGATGCAGTCGATGATATAGAGTACAGTATCAACGTATGCATATGAGATGAACAATGTAGGGTAAGTAACATTATATAAGGTAGCATTGTTTAAAGTGGCTAGTGATATATTTACATAATTTCCCATCAATTCCATGATTAAAGTGGCTGGAGTAGAGTCAGTGTCATTGACAGTGTGTTGGCAGTAGCCACTCAATGTTAGTGGTGGCTGTTTAACAGTCCGATGGCCTTGAGATTTTGGTGACAAGCCGAATTTCTTCAGCCTCCTGAGGTTGAAGAGGCGCTGCTGCGCCTTCCTCACGATGCTGTCTGTGTGAGTGGACCAATTCAGTTTGTCTGTGATGTGTATGCCGAGGAACTTAAAACTTGCTACCCTCTCCACTACTGTTCCATCGATGTGGATGGGGGGGTGTTCCCTCTGCTGTTTCCTGAAGTCCACAATCATCTCCTTAGTTTTGTTGACGTTGAGTGTGAGGTTATTTTCCTGACACCACACTCCGAGGGCCCTCACCTCCTCCCTGTAGGCCGTCTCGTCGTTGTTGGTAATCAAGCCTACCACTGTTGTGTCGTCCGCAAACTTGATGATTGAGTTGGAGGCGTGCATGGCCACGCAGTCGTGGGTGAACAGGGAGTACAGGAGGGGGCTCAGAACGCACCCTTGTGGGGCCCCCAGTGTTGAGGATCAGCGGGGAGGAGATGTTGTTGCCTACCCTCACCACCTGGGGGCGGCCCGTCAGGAAGTCCAGTACCCAGTTGCACAGGGCGGGGGTCGAGACCCAGGGTCTCGAGCTTGATGACGAGCTTGGAGGGTACTATGGTGTTGAATGCCGAGCTGTAGTCGATGAACAGCATTCTCACATAGGTATTCCTCTTGTCCAGATGGGTTAGGGCAGTGTGCAGTGTGGTTGAGATTGCATCGTCTGTGGACCTATTTGGGCGGTAAGCAAATTGGAGTGGGTCAAGGGTGTCAGGTAGGGTGGAGGTGATATGGTCCTTGACTAGTCTCTCAAAGCACTTCATGATGACGGATGTGAGTGCTACGGGGCGGTAGTCGTTTAGCTCAGTTACCTTAGCTTTCTTGGGAACAGGAACAATGGTGGCCCTCTTGAAGCATGTGGGAACAGCAGACTGGTATAGGGATTGGTTGAATATGTCCGTAAACACACCGGCCAGCTGGTCTGCGCATGCTCTGAGGGCGCGGCTGGGGATGCCGTCTGGGCCTGCAGCCTTGCGAGG
>NC_056450.1:18914657-18937351 GCF_018296145.1 Oncorhynchus tshawytscha | reverse complement strand
AGGGATTGAATTTGTTGTTGCCTAATTGTTTTTTGGTAGGTTTCCAAACTGCATTCCTTCCATCTATAGCATTTCTTAATGTTACTCAGTTCCTTTGGCTTTGATGCCTCATGATTGAGTATTGCTCTGTTTAAGTAGACTGTGATTTTGCTGTGGTCTGATAGGGGTGTCAGTGGGCTGACTGTGAACGCTCTAAGAGACTCTGGGTTGAGGTCAGTGATAAAGTAGTCTACAGTACTACTGCCAAGAGATGAGCTATAGGTGTACCTACCATAGGAGTCCCCTCGAAGCCTACCGTTGACTATGTACATACCCAGCGTGCGACAGAGCTGCAGGAGTTGTGACCCGTTTTTGTTGGTTATGTTGTCATAGTTGTGCCTAGGGGGGCATATGGGGGAGGGAATGCTGTCACCTCCAGGCAGGTGTTTGTCCCCCTGTGTGCTGAGGGTGTCAGGTTCCTGTCTCTCTCTGTCTCTCTCTGTCTCTCTCTGTCTCTCTCTGTCTCTCTCTGTCTCTCTCTGTCTCTCTGTCTCTCTCTGTCTCTCTCTGTCTCTCTCTGTCTCTCTCTGTCTCTCTGTCTCTCTCTGTCTCTCTCTGTCTCTCTGTCTCTCTCTCTCTCTCTGTCTCTCTCTCTGTCTCTCTCTCTCTCTCTCTCTCTCTCTCTCTCTCTCTCTCTCTCTCTGTCTCTCTCTCTCTCTCTCTCTGTCTCTCTCTCTCTCTCTCTCTCTCTCTCTCTCTCTCTCTCTCTCTCTCTCTCTCTCTCTCTCTCTCTCTCTCTCTCTCTCTCTGTCTCTCTGTCTCTGTCTCTATCTCTCTCTGTCTCTCTCTCTCTCTCTCTCTCTCTCTGTCTCTATCTCTCTCTCTGTCTCTCTCTCTCTCTCTCTTTCTCAAATTCAAATTCAAGCTGCTTATTGGCATGAAAAACATTGTGTCAATATTGCCAAAGCAACAATGTATACAATATACGTTGTAATAACATTATAAACAATAACAAATAATAATATAAAATGGTAGTAAACAATAATAATAATAATACAAAATTAAATACAAAAATAACAACAATATAGTAGGAATGTAATTAATGTAAAAAGCTAAACATGGAAAATGAAACTATAACTAACTTATAACTAAATAACTGTCATCTTCACAATTGCATCAGTACTACAACTACCCTCATCATTATTACTACCACTACTACTACCACCACCATTATTATTACTACTACTACTACTATCACCATCATCATTATTACTACCACTACTACTACCACCACCATTATTATTACTACTACTACTACTATCACCATCATCATTATTACTACCACTACTACTACCACCACCATTATTATTACTACTACTACTACTACCACCATCATCATTATTACTACCACTACTACTACCACCACCATCATTACACTGCTCTCATTACCATCACCCTACTACCCATACCACTACTACTACTACCACCACCATCATTACACTGCTCTCATTACCATCACCCTACTACCCATACCACTACTACTACTACTACTACTACCATCATCATTATTACTACTACTACTACCATCATCATTATTACTACTACTACTACTACTACTACTACCACCATCATTATTACTACTACTACTACAACTACCACCATCATCATTACACTGTTCTCATTACCATCACCCTACTACTCATACCACTACTACTACTACCACCATCATTATTACTACTACTACTACTACTACCACCACCATTATTATTACTACTACTACTACTATCACCATCATCATTATTACTACCACTACTACTACCACCACCATTATTATTACTACTACTACTACTACCACCATCATCATTATTACTACCACTACTACTACTACTACTACCACCATCATTATTACTACTACTACTACAACTACCACCATCATCATTACACTGTTCTCATTACCATCACCCTACTACTCATACCACTACTACTACTACCACCATCATTATTACTACTACTACCATCATTATTACTACTACAACTACTACAACTACCATCATCATTATTACTACTACTACTACTACTACTACTACTACCATCATCATTACTACTACAACTACTACAACTACCATCATCATTATTACCACTACTACTACTACTACTACTACTACCACCATCATTACACTGCTCTCATTACCATCACCCTACTACCCATACTACTACCATCATCATTATTACTACTACTACAACTACCATCATCATTATTACTACTACTACTACAACTACCATCATCATTATTACTACTACTACTACAACTACCATCATCATTATTACTACTACTACTACCACTACTACTACAACTACCATCATAATTATTACTACTACAACTACCATCATCATTATTACTACTACTACTACTACTACTACCATCATTATTACTACTACTACTACTACCACCATCATCATTATTACTACTACTACCACTACTACTACTACTACCACCATCATCATTACACTGCTCTCATTACCATCACCCTACTACCCATACCACTACTACTACTACAACTACCATCATCATTATTACTACTACTACTACTACTACTACCACCATCATTACACTGCTCTCATTACCATCACCCTACTACCCATACCACTACTACTACTACAACTACCATCATCATTATTACTACCACTACTACTACTACCATCATCATTATTACTACTACTACTACTACAACTACCATCATCATTATTACTACTACTACTACTACTACCACCACCATTATTATTACTACTACTACTACTATCACCATCATCATTATTACTACTACTACTACTACTACCACCATCATCATTACACTGTTCTCATTACCATCACCCTACTACTCATACCACTACTACTACTACCATCATCATTATTACTACTACTACTACCATCATCATTATTACTACTACTACTACTACTACTACTACTACCACCATCATTATTACTACTACTACTACAACTACCACCATCATCATTACACTGTTCTCATTACCATCACCCTACTACTCATACCACTACTACTACTACAACTACCATCATCATTATGACTACTACTACCATCATTATTACTACTACAACTACTACAACTACCATCATCATTATTACTACTACTACTACTACTACTACTACCATCATCATTACTACTACAACTACTACAACTACCATCATCATTATTACCACTACTACTACTACTACTACTACTACCACCATCATTACACTGCTCTCATTACCATCACCGTACTACCCATACCACTACTACCACTACTACTACTACTACAACTACCATCATCATTATTACTACTAATACTACAACTACCATCATCATTATTACTACTACAACTACCATCATCATTACACTGCTCTCATTACCATCACCCTACTACCCATACTACTACCATCATCATTATTACTACTACTACAACTACCATCATCATTATTACTACTACTACTACAACTACCATCATCATTATTACTACTACTACTACAACTACCATCATCATTATTACTACTACTACTACCACTACTACTACAACTACCATCATAATTATTACTACTACAACTACCATCATCATTATTACTACTACTACTACTACTACTACTACCATCATTATTACTACTACTACTACTACCACCATCATCATTATTACTACTACTACCACTACTACTACTACTACCACCATCATCATTACACTGCTCTCATTACCATCACCCTACTACCCATACCACTACTACTACTACAACTACCATCATCATTATTACTACTACTACTACTACTACTACCACCATCATTACACTGCTCTCATTACCATCACCCTACTACCCATACCACTACTACTACTACAACTACCATCATCATTATTACTACCACTACTACTACTACCATCATCATTATTACTACTACTACTACTACAACTACCATCATCATTATTACTACTACTACTACTACTACCACCATCATCATTATTACTACTACTACTACTACAACTACCATCATCATTATTACTACTACTACTACTACTACCACCATCATCATTATTACTACTACTACTACTACTACTACCACCATCATTACACTGTTCTCATTACCATCACCCTACTACTCATACCACTACTACAACTACTACTACTACCATCATCATTATGACTACTACAACTACCATCATCATTACACTGCTCTCATTACCATCACCCTACTACTCATACCACTACTACAACTACCATCATCATTATTACTACTACTACTACTACTACCATCATCATTATTACTACTACTACTACTACTACCACCATCATCATTATTACTACTACTACTACTACTACCACCATCATTATTACTACTACTACTACTACTACTACCATCATTATTACTACTACTACTACTACTACTACCATCATCATTATTACTACTACTACTACAACTACCATCATCATTATTACTACTACTACTACTACTACCACCATCATCATTATTACTACTACTACTACTACTACTACCACCATCATTACACTGTTCTCATTACCATCACCCTACTACTCATACCACTACTACAACTACCATCATCATTATGACTACTACTACTACAACTACCATCATCATTACACTGCTCTCATTACCATCACCCTACTACTCATACCACTACTACAACTACCATCATCATTATTACTACTACTACTACTACTACCATCATCATTATTACTACTACTACTACTACCACCATCATTACACTGCTCTCATTACCATCACCCTATTACCCATACCACTACTACTACTACAACTACCATCATCATTATTACTACTACTACTACTACCACCACCATCATTACAATGCTCTCATTACCAACACCCTACTACCCATACCACTACTACTACTACAACTACCATCATCATTATTACTACTACCACTACTACTACTACAAACAACTAACATCATCATTATTACTACTACTACTACTACCACCACCATCATTATTACTACTACTACCATCATTATTACTACTACTACTACTACTACCACCATCATTATTACTACTACTACTACTACTACCACCACCATCATTATTACTACTACTACTACTACTACCACCATCATTATTACTACTACTACTACTACTACCACCATCATTATTACTACTACTACTACTACTACCACCAACATTATTACTACTACTACTACTACTACTACCACCATCATCATTATTACTACTACTACCACCCCATCATTATTACTACTACTACTACTACCACCCCCATCATTATTACTACTACTACTACTACAACTACCACCATCATCATTACACTGCCCTCATTACCATCACCCTACTACTCATACCACTACTCCTACTACCACCATCATTATTACCACTACTACTACTACTACCACCACCATCATTATTACTACTACTACTACTACTACTACCACCATCATTATTACTACTACTACTACTACTACCATCATCATTATTACTACTACAACTACTACAACTACCATCATCATTATTACTACTACTACTACTACTACCACCATCATCATTACTACTACAACTACTACAACTACCATCATTATTACCACTACTACTACTACTACTACTACTACTACTACTACTACTACTACCACCATCATTACACTGCTCTCATTACCATCACCGTACTACCCATACCACTACTACTACTACAACTACCATCATCATTATTACTACTAATACTACAACTACCATCATCATTATTACTACTACAACTACCATCATCATTACACTGCTCTCATTACCATCACCCTACTACCCATACTACTACCATCATCATTATTACTACTACTACAACTACCATCATCATTATTACTACTACTACTACAACTACCATCATCATTATTACTACTACTACTACAACTGCCATCATCATTATTACTACTACTACTACCACTACTACTACAACTACCATCATAATTATTACTACTACTACTACAACTACCATCATCATTATTACTACTACTACTACTACTACCATCATTATTACTACTACTACTACTACCACCATCATCATTATTACTACTACTACTACTACTACTACTACCACCATCATTACACTGCTCTCATTACCATCACCCTACTACCCATACCACTACTACTACTACTACAACTACCATCATCATTATTACTACTACTACAACTACCATCATCATTATTACTACTACTACTACTACTACTACTACCACCATCATTACACTGCTCTCATTACCATCACCCTACTACCCATACCACTACTACTACTACAACTACCATCATCATTATTACTACCACTACTACTACTACTACTACTACCATCATCATTATTACTACTACAACTACCATCATCATTATTACTACTACTACTACTACTACCACCATCATCATTATTACTACTACTACTACTACTACTACCACCATCATTACACTGTTCTCATTACCATCACCCTACTACTCATACCACTACTACAACTACTACTACTACCATCATCATTATGACTACTACTACTACAACTACCATCATCATTACACTGCTATCATTACCATCACCCTACTACTCATACCACTACTACAACTACCATCATCATTATTACTACTACTACTACTACTACCATCATCATTATTACTACTACTACTACTACTACCACCATCATCATTATTACTACTACTACTACTACTACCACCATCATTATTACTACTACTACTACTACTACCACCATCATTACACTGCTCTCATTACCATCACCCTACTACCCATACCACTACTACTACTACAACTACCATCATCATTATTACTACTACTACTACTACCACCACCATCATTACACTGCTCTCATTACCAACACCCTACTACCCATACCACTACTACTACTACAACTACCATCATCATTATTACTACTACCACTACTACTACTACAAACAACTAACATCATCATTATTACTACTACTACTACTACCACCACCATCATTATTACTACTACTACCATCATTATTACTACTACTACTACTACTACTACTACCACCATCATTATTACTACTACTACTACTACTACCACCACCATCATTATTACTACTACTACTACTACTACCACCATCATTATTACTACTACTACTACTACTACCACCATCATTATTACTACTACTACTACTACCACCATCATTATTACTACTACTACTACTACTACCACCAACATTATTACTACTACTACTACTACTACTACCACCATCATTATTACTACTACTACTACTACCACCCCATCATTATTACTACTACTACTACCACCCCCATCATTATTACTACTACTACTACTACTACCACCATCATTATTATTACTACTACTACTACTACCACCATCATTATTACTACTACTACTACTACCACCACCATCATTATTATTACTACTACTACTACTACTACTACCACCATCATTATTACTACTACTACTACTACTACTACTACCACCATCATTATTACTACTACTACTACTACTACTACTACCACCATCATTATTACTACTACTACTACTACCACCACCATCATCATTATTACTACTACTACTACCACCATCATTATTACTACTACTACTACTACTACTACTACTACTACTACTACCACCATCATTATTACTACTACTACTACTACCACCACCATCATTATTACTACTACTACTACTACCACCATCATTATTACTACTACTACTACTACTACCACCAACATTATTACTACTACTACTACTACTACTACTACTACCACTATCATTATTACTACTACTACTACTACCACCCCCATCATTATTACTACTACTACTACTACTACCACCATCATTATTACTACTACTACTACTACTACTACCACCATCATTATTACTACTACTACTACTACCACCAACATTATTACTACTACTACTACTACTACTACTACTACCACCATCATTTTACTACTACTACTACTACCACCCCCATCATTATTACTACTACTACTACTACTACCACCATCATTATTACTACTACTACTACTACTACCTATATCATTATTACTACTACTACTACCACCACCATCATTATTACTACTACTACTACTACTACCACCATCATTATTACTACTACTACTACTACTACCTATATCATTATTACTACTACTACTACTACCACCATCATTATTACTACTACTACTACTACTACCTATATCATTATTACTACTACTACTACCACCACCATCATTATTACTACTACTACTACTACTACCACCATCATTATTACTACTACTACTACTACTACCTATATCATTATTACTACTACTACTACCACCACCATCATTATTACTACTACTACTACTACCATCATTACACTGCTCTCATTACCATCACCCTACTACCCATACCACTACTACTACTACTACTACTACTACTACCATCATCATTATTACTACTACTACAAACAACTACCATCATCATTATTACTACTACTACTACTACTACTACTACCATCATTACACTGCTCTCATTACCATCACCCTACTACCCATACCACTACTACTACTACTACTACTACCATCATCATTATTACTACTACTACAAACAACTACCACCATCATTATTACTACTACTACCATCATTATTACTACTACTACTACTACCACCATCATTATTACTACTACTACTACTACCACCACCATCATTATTACTACTACTACTACCACCATCATTATTACTACTACTACTACTACTACCACCATCATTATTACTACTACTACTACTACTACCACCAACATTATTACTACTACTACTACTACCACCATCATTATTACTACTACTACCACCATCATCATTATTACTACCACTACTACTACTACTACTACCATCATCATTATTACTACTACTACTACTACAACTACCATCATCATTATTACTACTACTACTACAACTACCATCATCATTATTACTACTACTACTACTACCACCATCATCATTATTACTACTACTACTACAACTACCATCATCATTATTACTACTACTACTACTACTACCATCATCATTATTACTACTACTACTACTACAACTACCATCATCATTATTACTACTACTACTTCAACTACCATCATCATTATTACTACTACTACTACAACTACCATCATCATTATTACTACTACTACTACTACCACCATCATCATTACACTGCTCTCATTACCATCACCCTACTACCCATACCACTACCCATACCACTACTACCATCATCATTACTACTACTACTACCACCACTACTATTTGGAATGATAAACAACAATAATAATAGAAATAACAATATTAGTAATAACAATAATACTAATAATAAGTAAGTTACTATTTACTATGCAGATGTTATTATTCAGTGTCCCTCAGGCTATGGGAGGCAAATACATATTTGGCTGCACGAGGAGCCATTGCTCCTTCGCCCATGAGTCGTTTTAGATTTTCCTCTGGGTTTAATAAGTTACAATTTGGAATAAATGTAGTCATTTCTGAGAATACTGAATCTCTTGGTGAGGAATATTTATCACAGTAAAGGAGAAAGTGAATCTCTGTTTCTACCTCCCCTGTTGTGCAGTGACCACATACACACTCCTCTTTGGGTAGCCATGTCTTTTTATGTCTGCCGGTTTCTATTGCCAATCGGTGGTCACTCAGCCTGTACTTGGTAAGGATCTGTCTCTGCTTCGTATCTCTGACAGAGTAGAGATAATCAGCCAATTCATATTCTTCTCTGTTTAGGGTCAGATAGCAATTTAGTCGGTTTTGGGATTTTGTTTAGTTTTTGTTGTAAATATGAGTGTTTTGATTCATGATTTTGTTTATTGGAATTCTTTCTTTTGAAGCAGTGCTGGTGTCAGCTTGGTTGGTTAGGTCCAACACCAGCTGACTGAGAGGGCTCGTTTCTGGGCTCAGCAGACTTGAATTTAGATGTAGCCAACATTTTTATGATCTTTTTTAAATTTCCATTACTACTGGAAAGCGGCCCAATTCTGTCCGACATGCATTAGTTGGTGTATTTCTCTGGACTTGTAGAATTTTCCGACAGACTTCAATTGGATGTTTGTCCTACATTTTAAAGTCCAGTTTATTGAGTGGCCCCCAAACCCCACTTCGGTAAAGAGTTATTGGTACGATTACACTGTCAAATATTTGGGTCAAAATTCTAATGGGCATGTTGATATTGAATAATTTAATTTGTATTGTATACAATACACTGCGGGCTTTTTCTTTCAGTGCCTTCTCTGCCATATTACATTTTCCTGTTGTAGATATGGTCAGACCAAGGTATGTGTCATTTTTTGTGTGTTCAATGATGGTGTTGTTCAGGTTGAATTAATATTTGTGTTTCTGACATCAGTTTTTTGGGGGGAAAATCATGATTTTCGTTTTTTTTAATTTACTGCCAGGACCCAATTATGGCAAAATTGCTCTAGAATATTAAGGTTCTGTTGAAGACCTTCTTTGGTTGGTGATAGAAGTACCAAGTCATCAGCATATACAGTGGGGAGAACAAGTATTTGATACACTGCCGATTTTGCAGGTTTTCCTACTTACAAAGCATGTAGAGGTCTGTAATTTTTATCATAGGTAAACTTTAACTGTGAGAGACGGAATCTAAAACAAAAATCCGGAAAAACACATTGTCAGATTTTTTAAGTAATTCATTTGTATTTTATTGCATGGAATAAGTATTTGATCACCTACCAACCAGTAAGAACTCCGGCTCTCACAGACCTGTTAGTTTTTCTTTAAGAAGCCCTCCTGTTCTCCACTCATTACCTGTATTAACTGCACCTGTTTGAACTCGTTACCTGTATAAAAGACACCTGTCCACACACTCCAACCTCTCCACAATGGCCAAGACCAGAGAGCTGTGTAAGGACATCAGGGATAAAATTGTAGACCTGCACAAGGCTGGGATGGGCTACAGAACAATAGGCAAGCAGCTTGGTGAGAAGGCAACAACTGTTGGTGCAATTATTAGAAAATGGAAGAAGTTCAAGATGATGGTCAATCACCCTCGGTCTGGGGCTCCATGCAAGATCTCACCTCGTGGGGCTTCAATGATCATGAGGAAATTGAGGGATCAGCCCAGAACTACACGGCAGGACCTGGTCAATGACCTGAAGAGAGCTGGGACCACGGTCACTAAGAAAACCATTAGTAACACACTACGCTGTCATGGATTAAAATCCTGCAGCGCACGCAAGGTCCCCCCTGCTCAAGCCAGCGCATGTCCAGGCCCGTCTGAAGTTTGCCAATGACCATCTAGATGATCCAGAGGAGGAATGGGAGAAGGTCATGTGGTCTAATGAGACAAAAATAGAGCTTTTTGGTCTAAACTCCACTCGCCATGTTTGGAGGAAGAAGAAAGATGAGTACAACCCCAAGAACACCATCCCAACCGTGAAGCATGGAGGTGCAAACATCATTCTTTGGGGATGCTTTTCTGCAAAGGGGACAGGACGACTGCACCGTATTGAGGGGAGGATGGATGGGGCCATGTATCGCAAGATCTTGGCCAACAACCTCCTTCCCTCAGTAAGAGCATTGAAGATGGGTCGTGGCTGGGTCTTCCAGCATGACAACAACCCGAAACACACAGCCAGGGCAACTAAGGAGTGGCTCCGTAAGAAGCATCTCAAGGTCCTGGAGTGGCCTAGCAGGTCTCCAGACCTGAACCCAATAGAAAATCTTTGGAGGGAGCTGAAAGTCCGTATTGCCCAGCGACAGCCCCGAAATCTGAAGGATCTGGAAAAGGTCTGTATGGAGGAGTGGGCCAAAATCCCTGCTGTAGTGTGTGCAAACCTGGTAAAGAACTACAGGACACATATGATCTCTGTAATTGCAAACAAAGGTTTCTGTACCAAATATTAAGTTCTGCTTTTCTAATGTATCAAATACTTATGTCATGCAATAAAATGCTACTTAATTACTTAAAAATCATACAATGTGATTTTCTGGATTTTTTTTAGATTCCGTCTCCCACAAGCCTTCTTTCATTTTATAGATCTGAGGTTTTCATTTAGTTCTTGTTGGGTTATTGAGTAATCTAATGGATGTTAGTTGTTTTTAATGACTGATTCAAGGATGTCACATTGTTCTTGAATTTCTAATTGGTTCTGTTGTAAGTCTTTTCGTGGGATGTTTTTGTATAGATGATCAAAATAAGTTTTCCAAATTCCTTCATCTTGTATGGCTAATTCTTGTGGCTTTACTTAAATTGTTCCACATTTCCCAGAATTGGTTTTGGTCAATTGCGTTTTCAATTTTATCAAGTGTCTTGTTGGTATAATTCAATTTCTTCCGTTTCAGTGTATGTTTCTTCCGTTTCAGTGTATGTTTCTACTGTTTCAGTGTATGTTTCTTCCGTTTCAGTGTATGTTTCTACTGTTTCAGTGCTTGTTTCTACTGTTTCAGTGTATGTTTCTACTGCTTCAGTGTTTGTTTCTTCCGTTTCAGTGTATGTTTCTACTGCTTCAGTGTTTGTTTCTACTGTTTCAGTGTATGTTTCTACTGTTTCAGAGTTTCAAAGTATTCATATCGTAGCTCTGGATTTTTCTCCGCTTATGTTTTTAATTTGACATTTGTCTTTGGTGTTTTCTAATTGTTTCACATTCGTTAACAAACCATTTTTCAGAAACATTCTGTTTTTTGTTTCTGATGTTTTTTGTTTCTGATGATGACAATGGTGTCTGTGGTCTGACAGTGAATGCACTAATGGAGGAGGGGTCAATGTCAGTGATGTCATAATCGACTACACTTGTCCCAAGAGCTGAGCAGTAAGTAAACTGACCTAAAGAGTCCCCTCTGATACTACCATTAAGCATGTACAGGCCTAAGGCTCGACAGAGATGCACTAACTCCCCATTTTTGTACAGTATTTGGTCAGGACTGTTTCTATTATTTATAATAGGGCTACTGTACAAGGAGGGGTGTCCAAGTATGTGGTGGTTACCTCCCGTATCAGTGTAGTCATGTGAATTAAAGGGTCTGTCTAACCCAGTAGTCTGCATATTAGATGCAGTAGTTGGCGCATATTAGATGCAGTAGTTGGCGCACCTCTCCTATGTCTGATTGTTCTAGGTGTCTTTGGCCAGAGGTTACCTCAGCATACGTAGGCTGATGATCTGAATGATACATGGTATGGACTGCATCATGTGGTCCACTTCTATGAAGGACAGTGTTCTGCCTGACACTAGAGTAGTGGTCAGTGCTGTGTTGTGTTGTGATGAGCCAGGTCCAGTAGAGCTGTGTTGTGATGGGCCAGGTCCAGTAAAGCTGTGTTGTGATGGGCCAGGTCCAGTAGAGCTGTGTTGTGATGGGTCTGGTCTAGTAGAGCTGTATTGTGACGGGTCTGGTCTAGTAGAGCTGTGTTGTTATGGGTCTGGTCTAGTAGAGCTGTGTTGTTATGGGTCTGATCTAGTAGAGCTGTGTTGTGATGGGCCAGGTCCAGTAGAGCTGTGTTGTGATGGGTCTGGTCTGGTCTAGTAGAGCTGTGTTGTGATGGGTCTGGTCTGGTCTAGTAGAGCTGTGTTGTGATGGGTCTGGTCTAGTAGAGCAGTGTTGTGATGGGCCAGGTCCAGTAGAGCTGTGTTGTGATGGGTCTGGTCTAGTAGAGCTGTGTTGTGATGGGCCAGGTCCAGTAGAGCTGTGTTGTGATGGGTCTGGTCTAGTAGAGCTGTGTTGTTATGGGTCTGGTCTAGTAGAGCTGTGTTGTGATGGGTCTGGTCTGGTCTAGTAGAGCTGTGTTGTGATGGGTCTGGTCTAGTAGAGCTGTGCTGTGATTGGCCGGGTCTGGTCATGCTGTCCTGAGGTGGGTCTGGTCTAGTAGAGCTGTGCTGTGTTGGGCCTGGTCTAGTAGAGCTGTGCTGTAATACGCTGTGTCTGGCTCTTTTCTTCTGGGGATGGTGGGGGTACTGTTGTTTCAGAAAGTGGAGTGGGGGGCCTCTGCTGCTGGGTTGATGGGTGTGTGGGTCCCTGCCAAGTGTTGCATCCTTTATGTCCTTGGCAAAGGTTCTGATACTGTCCTGATCAAGATGTACATTATCGTATAAGTGTTGACATGTCAGAGTGGGATGGTGAGCCGTTCTGACGTTGAGCAGTGAGGCACAGTCCACAGTGATCTGTTGATTTACTTTGTCGATCAACTGTCCTGGGAAGTCTTTTCTTGGTAGGAGGGTGGACACAACTATATTGGTTGTTGGGAACATAGCCGTTCTGCCACTCTTCTCACTGCCCCAATACATTTTCACCTTTGGCATGAAGGTTGTTTGTGCCAGTGTGGATGATGATGTTGTCAGGGGTGTTAATCATGGTCGGACTGAGTAGCTGCATTGTAGGAAACCATAACTTATACACCTGGTGACAAGGGAATCATCTTTCCTGGACTAAGAACTTCCCTTTTCAATTAGGATTGCAGTTGTGGATGATTGTCTTGGTGGAGCAGACTGGGAGGCTGGTTGGTTGACCTGGGCTGGAGCAGACTGAGAGGCTGGTTGGCTGACCTGGGCTGGAGCAGACTGGGAGGCTGGTTGGCTGACCTGGGCTGGAGCAGACTGAGAGGCTGGTAGCTTGACCTGGGCTTCGAGCAGACTGGGAGGCTGGTTAGCTGACCTGGGCTGGAGCAGACTGGGAGGCTGGATGGCTGACCTGGGCTGGAGCAGACTGGGTGACGGGTAGATTGACCTTGGGCTGCAGCAGACTGGGAAGCAGGTAGGCTGACATGGGCTAGAGCAGACTGGGAGGCTGGTTGGCTGATCTGGGCTGGAGCAGACTGTTAGGCTGGTGCAGTGTCATCAGGCTGTGTGGTGGAGGCCATACTGGTCTCAGGTTCTGCTTGTGTTGTAACAAGCTGGTGGATATGTTCTCTAGATGCAGAGGACATAATGACTAGCTGCTGGTTGAGGGTGTCAATGTACCTCTCTCTTTGTTCTAGTTCCTTTCTTGTTGTGCTCAGATGATTTCTGAGGTCATCATTTGTCTGACTCAGTTTGTCCATTCTGGTTTCTAATTTAGCAATAGATGCTCTGCTCTCCTCCCGGAACGGTTTCATCTCTTCTTTTAGTTTCTGGACAGTGTCCTCCTCTTGAAGTTTGTTCTCTCTGAGTCCTATGACCTCTGCTTCGACTAGAGAGAGGGTGTTGTGGAAACGTTGCATAGCAGGTGTTCTTAGTGTTGTAGACATGCCCTTGGCTCTGTCTGCTGCAGGAGAAGTAGGTAGAGGGACACTGAGGTCTTCCTGCTGGGTCACAGAGACCGTTGGGGCCTGCTTTTCTCCATCTCCCTCCTTTTCTTTTTCCTCCGTTTCTGAGATGAGTTCAGCTTCTGCTTTTAGAGTAGCAAACCTATTTTCAAAAGCCTGGAGGCTTGAATCATTGCCTTGTATCAATACAGTTCCATTATATAAGTTTACTGTTTGATACGTGTTGCTCTGGTCAGCTTCTTCAAAAATGCTGATCTGACATCCTTGACTGATGCCTCACTTTTTTTGAGAAAAGGGAAATGGTTGCAAATAAACCTTTTCCATATGTGCCCTCGTTTGGTGTTAAATATTAAATGCACCCTTGTTTTGCAACTGGTAAGATCTGCAAACAGCCATTCATGGTTCTGTCCCATCAACAAACCTTTGAAACCTTTCTCAGCTTTCCCTGTCTGGATGTCTGGTGGGTAAACAATTTCCATAGCAACGCTGGTGATGTTGGCTACAATGTTGCAATAAAAGCCTTGTTTCTTGTATTATTGTCTTGTGAGTTTTTAGATGACTGTTTCACTTTGCTGTCCTCTGTCTTCTGTCCTTATTTTGCCTTTCTTTTCTACTGTTAACTAGATATTCTTTGTTAGCTAGCTAGCTTCTTCCAGGAGAGTCCCTAGCAACTGCTTAGCAACTGGTAAACAATTCAGCTAGCTAAGATAACTGTACGATTTCATTTTATCTTCTTCGTTTGTTGCTTGTTTTGTCTCCTATTCAGTCTTGCAGTTTTCTTTTGCCTTTTTCCGATGTACTTCACTCTAAAAACCATGTAAATTTCAATATTTGTAGGAGCTAATTTTTTCAGCAGCTGCTGCTCAATTTGAAACTAATTTTCAATTCAATTCAAGGGGCTTTATTGACATGGGAAACATCTGTTAACATTGCCAAAGCAAGTGAGGTAGACAATATACAAAAGTGAAATAAACAATAAAAATGAACAGTAAACATTACACATACAGAAGTTTCAAAACAATAAAGACATTACAAAGGTCATATTATGTATATTTACAGTGTTGTAACAATGTACAAATGGTTAAAGTACACAAGGGAAAATAAATAAGCATAAATATGGGTTGTATTTACAATGGTGTTTGTTCTTCACTGGTTGCCCTTTTCTTGTGGCAACAGGTCACAAATCTTGCTGCTGTGATTGCACACTGTGGAATTTCACCCAGTAGATATGGGAGTTTATCAAAATTGGGTTTGTTTTCGAATTCTTTGTGGATCTGTGTAATCTGAGGGAAATATGTGTCTCTAATATGGTCGTACATTTGGCAGGAGGTTTAGGAAGTGCAGCTCAGTTTCCACCTTATTTTGTGGGCAGTGAGCACATAGCCTGTCTTCTCTTGAGAGCCATGTCTGCCTACGGCGGCCTTTCTCAATAGCAAGGCTATGCTCACTGAGTCTGTACATAGTCAAAGCTTTCCTTAAGTTTGGGTCAGTCACAGTGGTCAGGTATTCTGCCGCTGTGTACTCTCTGTTTAGGGCCAAATAGCATTCTAGTTTGCTCTGTTATTTTGTTAATTCTTTCCAATGTGTCAAGTAATTATCTTTTTGTTTTCTCAAGATTTGGTTGGGTCTAATTGTGCTGCTGTCCTGGGGCTCTGTAGGGTGTGTTTGTGTTTGTGAACAGAGCCCCAGGACCAGCTTGCTTAGGGGACTCTTCTCCAGGTTCATCTCTCTGTAGGTGATGGCTTTGTTATGGAAGGTTTGGGTATCGCTTCCTTTTAGGTGGTTATAGAATTTAACGGCTCTTTTCTGGATTTTAATAATTAGTGGGTATCGGCCTAATTCTGCTCTGCATGCATTATTTGGTGTTCTACGTTGTACACGGAGGATATTTTTGCAGAATTCTGCGTGCAGAGTCTCAATTTGGTGTTTGTCCTATTTTGTGAAGTCTTGGTTGGTGAGCGGACTCCAGACCTCACAACCATAAAGGGCAATGGGCTCTATGACTGATTCAAGTATTTTTAGCCAGATCCTAATTGGTATGTTGAAATGTATGTTCCTTTTGATGGCATAGAATGCCCTTCTTGCCTTGTCTCTCAGATTGTTCAGTTACCTGTGGCGCTGATGTTTAGGCCAAGGTATGTATCGTTTTTTGTGTGCTCTAAGGCAACAGTGTCTAGATGGAATTTGTATTTGTGGTCCTGGTGACTGGACCTTTTTTGGAACACCATTATTTTGGTCTTACTGAGATTTACTGTCAGGGCCCAGGTCTGACAGAATCTGTGCAGAAGGTCTAGGTGCTGCTGTAGGCCCTCCTTGGTTGGTGGCAGAAGAACCAGATCATCAGCAAACAGCAGACATTTGACTTTGGATTCTAGTAGGGTGAGGCCCGGGTGCTGCAGACTTTTCTAGTGCCCGCGCCAATTCGTTGATATATATGTTGAAGAGGGTGGGGCTTAAGCTGCATCCCTGTCTCACGCCACGACCCTGTGTGAAGAAATGTTTGTGTTTTTTGCCAATTTTAACCGCACACTTGCTGTTTGTGTACATAGATTTTATAATGTCGTATGTTTAACCCCCAACACTACTTTCCATCAGTTTGTATAGCAGACCCTCATGCCAAATTGAGTCGAAAGCTTTTTTGAAATCAACAAAGCATGAGAAGACTTTGCCTTTGTTTTGGTTTGTTTGGTTGTCAATTAGGGTGTGCAGGGTGAATACTTTTGTGGATTGGGGTGATCAGTCCTTGGTTCCAAATATTGGGGAAGATGCCAGAGCTAAGGATGATGTTAACGAGTTTTAGTATAGCCAATTGGAATTTGTTGTCTGTATATTTGATCATTTCATTGAGGATACCATCAACACCACAGGCCTTTTTGGGTTGGAGGGTTTTTATTTTGTCCTGTAACTCATTCAATGTAATTGGAGAATCCAGTGGGTTCTGGTAGTCTTTAATAGTTGATTCTAAGATCTGTATTTGATCATGTATATGTTTTTGCTCTTTATTCTTTGTTATAGAGCCAAAAAGATTGGAGAAGTGGTTTACCCATACATCTCATGTACCCATACATCTCATCATTTTGGATAGATAATTCTTTGTGTTGTTTGTTTAGTGTTTTCCTCTCTCTCTCTCTCCACTGGCTCCATGTCATCTACAAGTCCATGCTAGGTAAAGCTCCGCCTTATCTCAGTTCACTGGTCACGATGGCAACACCCACCCGTAGCACGCGCTCCAGCAGGTGTATCTCACTGATCATCCCTAAAGCCAACACCTCATTTGGCCGCCTTTCCTTCCAGTTCTCTGCTGCCTGTGACTGGAACGAATTGCAAAAATCGCTGAAGTTGGAGACTTTTATCTCCTTCACCAACTTTAAACATCTGGTATCTGAGCAGCTAACCGATCACTGCAGCTGTACATAGTCCATCGGTAAATAGCCCACCCAATTTACCTACCTCGTCCCCATACTGTTTTTATTTATTTACTTTTCTGCTCTTTTGCACACCAGTATCTATCTGCACATGACCATCTGATCATTTATCATTTTCCTCTCTTGAATCCCACGGTAACACTGCCGCGTTTTGGACTTCTAACCCCTTTTAAACATTGTGTTTGAGATGTTCTTCTGCATCCACTGATATCAACCATTAGTCTGTGTGATAAACGGGGGATGAGCTGGAGCGGTGTTTCTGAGACAAGGGCGGATCCCGAAAATGGTTCTTCCCCCAAAAACGTCTGTAAAGACCAAACGGTTTGAGCTACAAACTATTATGGCCCACCTATGAGAAGCTGAGACTCTGATGCTCACAAGCCACACAATAGTCATTCGAAGGTAAGGTTCTTCTGCGTAGAAGATCCCAGGAAATCCCAGGACATAGTGCCTATAATAGTGTAATAAGCTCACATAGTTGCTGTCACACACTGTCACAACTCCACACTGGTTGGATGTTCATTTCACTGAGCAAAACATTTCTACATGTATTTTGCATCAGGTCTTTGCTTGGCAGACCTTATTGGTTTATTGACATTTGTCAAGAAAACGCATGAATGCAGCTGCTTGTGTCACATGGTTATGTGTTCTACTTGCAGCCCTGGTCTTCCTGAAAGGAAAACGGTACAACACTTCAATGTGAGGCTAAATATTAAGGCAGAGCAAGCAGATGAGTGAAGGTAGTGAATTTCAGCTTTTTCACTGTGCGAGCCCTGGGGCCATGTCATAATAAGCTCTGCAGAGACATGCTGCACTCATGCTAAAATCACAGCACGTTAAGTAACTCATAAACTCATTTAACGGCTGTGGTTGCACTACGGGAATTAACACGGCTGAAATTGCCGTTCCCTGTTCAAATGGACAGCTTGTCTGGCTTGCTGAACAGCAGCGGTGACATGTTTCAGTGTGTCTCCCTCCCTCCACCAGCAGGCAGCACCCTGACTGACTGACGACCCAGAGGCGGAATCCAGAGAGGGGGAGACAGTTGGACTAGCCTCGCCCTACATGCCGAAAGGGAGCACAAATACACGTCTAAAAAACATTTGCCGCGCGATGCATACTAACCATAACACCTTGTCATGCTGTTTGTTACCATTAGACAGCGACAACGTTTTCTTGGCCCCTTGCTGTGTAGCCAGTTGTTTTGCAGCCCTAGCTCAACGTTCACACCAATACCGTTCTGTCTGCTGCTAAAATCTAATGGAGAAAAGGCATGCCACTGGCTGAGCGGGCAGAAGCTGTTGATTTGAAAATGGCTGCAACAGCAAACAGTCGATAAAGGCCTGTTTAGTGAGACAGCTCTCCTCGTGCTCTTAGCTGCGTAATTAGCTTCCCTTCAGAAGAGCCAAGAGTTTCCCGAGTGAGACAGGAGAGTTCTATAATGGCCATCGATAAAGCTGCGCAGACGAGTGTCATACCACTGTCAGACGCACAGGCCCACTCTGCCCGTTAATGACTGCAGATGGCAGTCCGTTAAAGCGATTACACAGCCTTGTGTTTCATTGAGCCTGAATGGTTACAGCACTGTCCTCCCAGGCCGAGCTAGCTGGACAAACCTACAGCTGAATGAAGGAGAGACTGAGAGAGGGAGGAAAAAAATGAGAAATGGAGAGAGAGACGGACAGAGAGAGAGAAGAGAGAGACGGACAGAGACAGAGAGAGAGAAGAGAGAGACGGACAGAGACAGTGAGAGAGAAAGGAGAGTGAGCGAAGAGAGAAAGAGAGAGAGAAAGAGAGAGAGAGAGAGAGAAAAAAAAGAAAAATGGAGAGAGAGACGGACAGACAGAGAGAGAGGAGAGAGACAGACAGAGACAGAGAAAGAGAAAGGAGAGTGAGTGAAGAGAGAAAGAGAGAGAGAAAGAGAGAGAGAGAGAGAGAGAGAGAGAGAGAGAGAGAGAGAGAGAGAGAGAGAGAGAGAGAGAGAGAGAGAGAGAGAGAGAGAAAAGAGAGAGAGAGAGCGGGGGAGAGGGGAGCAAGGCAGATAATGGCTAAGGACGGCTGCTGCTGCTATTATTACAACTAAATGGCATACTAAGAGATTTGAAAAGAACAGGGCAGAGAGGTGGGGGGAAACCAAAGTAGATAAAAGCAAGAAGACTGAACCACTCTGGCTAGCAGAGAAAAAACTATTCCATGCTTACAAATTAGAAAGTGAACACACAGAGAGAAACACACAGAAACAAATGCAACCTTTAGCATGCATTGCGTATGACTACACTGTACGACTACACCGTATGACTAGGATGGTGGTTGGGTTGCGGGGGTGGTAGGACAGCAGAATAAGACAGGACAGGTATGGTACTCACCGAGGTCCTCTGACACTGGATGCTGGTGCTGTTGAAGCGCAGGGCGGTGACGCTGTAGGTGGCTCCCTGGATATGGAAGATACACTCATAGTTCCTCTGTCCAGACTGGGGCTGAGGCAGGTTCTTAGCCAGCAGGGTGATGGGCTTCATCACCCCCACGGGGATGTAGATCTGGGTGGATGGCAGGATCTGGGGACACTCCTGGGAACAGGGAAATAGACAGTGGTTCGCCCTCTATTCTGTAAGCAGGTCAAAGTGGTGGACTGGAGATTTACTGGACGGGAGAAGTAAGTATAGCATGCTGGTATAATGTCCATAAAGCGTTAGTGATTTTGAAAGTGGTCTTGATGCACAGTGTGTGAGGATTTAAGCACAGAGTGATACAAAATGTGACGAAGACAAGAGGTATGCAGTATTTATAATTGTATAAAGCCATGTAATGGGCTTAATTGCTCTGAGAAACTGGCATATTTTTGTAGGGGGGGGGGTGGCAAAGTGATTAGCGACCACATAGTTTGTTGCCATGCCAACGGATTAGCGAGACAAAACAAAATGAAGCCATTCAAGTGTTAATGCCATTGAAAGGTTTTGGCAGGGCTGTGTTCGTGGGTACGGACGCCAACAGCGTCTGGGCCAAAAAGCCAGTCCAGTCCAGACGATCAGTGGGAAGAGCAGCAAGTGCTGTCTTGTCTCCTCTCTGGGCCCTGACCCCTCTCTGCCCAACACGGGGGCACTGGAGAGGACAGGGGCAAAGCAGCAGGCAGCTAAAGAAATACATCAACTAACGGAAGACGGGCCACCACAGACACAATTGTCATGTGTCCCACTCGCTGTTTGTTGATTTTAGACGCCACCCTCTCCCACACAAGATTTAGCGACAGGCTGTACAGAAAAGATAGTACTTTTCCAAACAGTTACATAGCAAACACATTAACAGTACCATGCTAATGGGAGTGAATGAAATGTGTTGTTTCTCTGGACAAACAAGTCCAGACAGCAGACGGCCTTGGTCAGCAGGAAGAGACAAAGGGCCAAGCCTAAATACAAAAAATATGTCATGAATCTGTACCTTAAGCCAAAACTATTCCAATATCAACATTTGTAGACGTTTGAGGAAATTCAAACATAATATAATTGCTATTTTAATTCTCAGTTGTAGTGGATGATTCCAGTGTCTAGTATACTCTATACTGAGGACTGTGAATATCATTCCTGTGTGTGTGAGTGAAGCTTCTTATCATGAGTTGGGCTGTGCAAACAGACTCCTTCTCAGAAGCCAACACAGGTCTCCGTGACACCAGGCAGCCAGGCGCTTCCATTGGACAGCTTCCACTGCTGTCCTGCCATTAAACTGGGTTTCACCACAGCGCTCCTCCTCTCCTCTTTTCTCCTCTCTTCTACCTTCCTCCCTCCCTTACTCACCTCTCCTCTTTTCTCCTCTCTTCTACCTTCCTCCCTCCCTTACTCACCTCTCCTCTTGCCTCCTTTCCTCTGCTCCTCACCACCAACTCCTCTCCTGAATAAATATATGATTATGCAATTTCCCTGTGAATCTGGACAGACCTTGTCCTCAATTACTACGTATGAAACAATGGAAGACTCTTGATAGCTAAGCTAGAAGAAATGTATAGGAGTCGCCTCAAGACAATAGGGAGCTATTAGCCAATAGCG
>NC_056450.1:18904657-18907157 GCF_018296145.1 Oncorhynchus tshawytscha | reverse complement strand
TACTTTCTCTGAAGGGGAGAACTAGGACAGCAACATTAGATGAGTAGGAATTATTCAAGAGAAAATACAGGAAGTGGAGCTGGCCCTGATGGTGTCATTGGACCGAACCCCACATGAAGAAGCTGTCACCAGGATCTCAACTCTTCGATGTAAAATTCATCCCCAGCCTCCATTAGGAGGACAGACATTGTGGCATCTGGAAATGAAGATTGAATACACTTTGAATAATTAAAGTAGGTGCAGATCAGTGGCAGGCTTGGATCCCTGAGCGCGAGGCAGCGCCGGGGAGAACCAGATATAGAACCATCATAATCCACATGATAATTCACATTTCCTGTTGCTGCAGGATTATTTTCCTGCTGTAGCAAACTGGCTCAAATTAAGATCCTACATCTGTAACACATGTATGTTGAAATAACTGAAATATCACAAACAGAATTTGTGTAATTCACCGCCAGTAATTCACCGCCAGTAATTCACCGTGAGTAATTCACAGCCAGTAATCCACCGCCAGTAATTCACCGCCAGTAATCCACCGCCAGTAATTCACCGCCAGTAATCCACCGGCAGTAATTCACTGCCAGTAATCCACCGCCAGTAATTCACCGCCAGTAATTCACCGCCAGTAATTCACCGCCAGTAATTCACCGCCAGTAATTCACCGTTAGTAATCCACCGCCAGTAATTCACCGCCAGTAAATCACCTCCAGTAATTCACCGTTAGTAATTCACCGTTAGTAATTCACCGTTAGTAATTCACCGCCAGTAATTCACCGCCAGTAATCCACCGCCAGTAATTCACCTCCAGTAATTCACCGTTAGTAATCCACCGCCAGTCAGCCTGCCCAGCTGATGATGGCCCATCAAAACTACACCTAAACTATATCGAAACTAATTGAACACATACATATAATAATAGAGTTAGCCTGAGGACAAGATTCAATTCACAATAGTCTGATGAGTGACAATATTATCAATTGAAGCAGGGAAACAGAGTGACAAAAAGTCACTTTTTGGAATCCTCCTACAGAATCACATGCACATGATTTCTGTTTAGTATCAGAAAGAGCAGTTTGTAAAACAGGTGAGGTGAGCTCTATTTCAAAATATCCCCTTTTCCAAGAAGAACTGGTGTTCCCCACACGGCGAAGCACGGCGAAGCACGGCGAAGCACGCCGCTCAGACTACTAAGTAAATACTGGTAACAAAATAAGATTTCAAATGTGCTATTCTGTCTTTTGAAATACATTTTCTTATTACCATACTATTTCTTAAACACAATTAGAAGAGATTTCTTTGTGATCGATTTAACACTTGAATTGTGGGCTTTTTATTGGTGTTCATTTCTACATACAGCCTACAGCCTATACAAACTAACGAAACTGCTTTGATGTTGTATTATATTTTATATTCTTAAACACAACCAAAGGAGTCTTTTTCCAATAGCATATGACATTTATTTATTAGACTGTTAGAACGTTGACCTCCAAAAGACGCGTCATTGGCTTCAAGTAGGGTCCCTCCAGGCCCAGCACTTCTAGTGTTAATGGTACAGCCACAGATGTCAGTCCCATTCCATAAGGCTGGCTGCAGTAGTGGTGGAGTTGGCTGGGCTGTTCTCAGTAGTGACACTGGGGATGGAGAAAGCCAAACTTCAGCAGGGCTGAGAGCTGGAGCTTGTGCTGGTCCTGTCTCATCCTCCCTTGCTTGTTTACAGTCTATTTACTGTAGTGCTACTGCAGCTTACCATGACCCTGTTGGACACACGCCCTCTAGTGTGTGTGTGTGTGTGTGTGTGTGTGTGCGTGTGTGCGCGTGTGTGTGTATTCGTGTGTGTCTGTGTGTGTGTTTTCGTGTGTGTGTGCATTCGTGTGTGTGTATTCGTGTGTGTGTGTGTATTCGTGTGTGTGTGTGTGTATTCGTGTGTGTGTGCATTTGTGTGTGTGTGTGTATTCGTGTGTGTGTGGATTTGTGTGTGTGTGGATTTGTGTGTGTGTGGATTTGTGTGTGTGTGTGTGCGCGTGCCTGTGTGTACTCACAGCAAAAATGCTTTCACAACACCAGAGAGACGGGAGAGGGCGGAGGAAAAACCCACCTGACAGCCAGATGAGACAGACTGTAAATTCGAAGGAAGGAAGGAATTATGCTTGGCAGATGTGGAGGAGAGAGAGAGGAGGCACTGAGGATGCCTGTCTAAACGCATGAATACAGAAATTAGGACTCTGAGTAGTAGCTTTTACTTTCCAGGTTTTTACCATGAACAAATATTTTATCAGACATAGAGCCTCAAATACATCATCGACTTTGACAAGCGGTATTCACTGGTGTTAACCAAAGCAAGCCTAACGTGTAATATCTTAATCTACGGAAGTACACTAGGCCTACATTTCACCCTCCAGAGCAGGAAATGTGGGTGACAGGCGGAGAACAGAGATACACATGACCTTACTCTGGTGTTTCGATGCTTCTTGTAATAATCAACTAATAAAGACTAATCTCC
>NC_056450.1:18847157-18899657 GCF_018296145.1 Oncorhynchus tshawytscha | reverse complement strand
CTCATCAAAATCAATTCTGCTAGTGATTTGTCCAATTAAGTCATTTAACAATCATTTAGAAGCAACATTAGAATACAACACAACCTTCCAGGACACGGGGAGATGCCTAATGAAACATTTACCTCAGTTAATGGATCAATCAGCCTTTAGAATAGATGTTCAGAACCGACCCTGCCTCTGAGGCTGTCTGTTCCATCCTCCATCACTAAACACTAGGGTAAACCAACAGCCTGTCTAAGGTGATTCAACACCTGAGGTCATCTACCTCAAAACGTTTAAGTCACTTCAGTAGAGTAATTATCTTACTTCAGGAAGAATGTGTCAGTGTGTCTCCGTGTTCTGAACTCATTTTTATTATTGACCCTTGGAGCTAACAGTATAGTGTGGCAGGGCTGCTCGGTCAAACGCTGTGTGAGCCACAGATTGGTGTGAGCAGAGCAGAGCAGAGCAGAACCGAACAGAGCAGAACCAAACAGAACCGAACAGAGCAGAACACAGCAAAGTTTTCATCTTCCAGTTGCCATGTCTCCAACAGAGAGTAAAATAACCCCAGAGAGGAAAATGTCTAGATCGATATACTCCTCCTTCCTATTCAACATGTTCAAAGGCTTATATTCAAATAAGGCAAGGCCCAGATAAGCCTGTTTTTTTCCTTAGTTCAGAAAGCATAAATGAACATAGATTACCAGCAGCCTCAACAAGGTTTTTATAGCTACAGGAGACTAAAATAGAGGATAAAATAAAATACATGCATTAGTTTGAATCCACTCCGCTTCACCCCACATATACACATTGATTTCTCAAAATCTTTATGAGTTCTGCAAAGCCCTTTAACGTGCCTCTTACTCATGTATTCCAGTGACAGAATGAGGCATGTGTAGCACAGCTCCACACTACTATAATGAGCAGGACCCACTACCATCCTAGCTCTACGGGATAAAGTCTATAATCGATTCCTGTATGTGTGTTACTATGGGGAGGAAGTGAGAGAGAGAAAGACAGAGAGAGAGACAGAGAGCGAGAGAGAGAGAGTACGAGACAGAGAGAGACAGAGAGAGAGAGGGTGGATTTGTGCTACGCTAACAGCCCGCTATTTGTTTGCTTTGAGGGGTATTACCTTCTAGTCTCCAGACATCTGGGTCTATCGATCCCAGCCAGATGCAGACAGAGAAGGGGGCAATGCCCTTTGAACCCTGCTGATTATTAGCGCCACACTGGGAGATGTGTATGTCCTACAGCAGGAAATCAAAGCCTCTGTCGTGCTCTGGGGCTGCTATTGCAAACTAGTCAATGTTTCCTGTAGACCACCCAAAAGCATACATTATTACTTAATCAAATACAGAATAGATGTATTTAAGTATGCATACAGTAGACCTACAGTAGATCTACCATTTCCCACTGTTAAAGTATACTTCATATCACTATCAGTAAACAGATACATTGATATAATGATCAGATTTTTTTATTTATGTCATTAGTCAGTTAAGAACAAATTCTTATTTATAATGAAGGCCTACAACGGCCAAACCCGGACGACACTGGGCCAATTGTGCCCCACCCTATCGGGCTCCCAAGTGGCGCAGCTGTCCAAGGTACTGCATCTCAGTGCTAGAGGCGTCACTACAGACACCCTGTTTCAAATCCAGGTTGTATCACAACCAGCCGTGATTGGGAGTCCCATAGGGCGGCGCACAATTAGCGTAGAGCCGTCCGGGTTTGGTCGGTGTAGACCGTCACTGTAAATGAGAATTTGGTCCTAACTGACTTGCCTAGTCAAATGAAAAATAAATGGGTTTAATTAAAGCTTTGCTTGTTTCTGCTGAAATTCCAAACATGCCTTATTGTTGCTATAGTGCCTATTCAGGAGCTGGGTGAATGAACACTCAGAGGCTGTTTCCTTTGTTCTGCCTGCTTCAGGAGGAAAGGCAGAGGTAAATGAGAGAAACGGTAGAGGAGAGGTGTAAGCAAGGGATTCAGACATATCGTCTATTAGACTCAGTACTGCCAAGTGGAGTGGCACACTGCCAGGACCAGAGCCCCATCACTTACCCTCTGCTGCCTGCAAATATCACACCTGAACCTGGGCAACAGTAAACTCAGCTTCTCCCCTCTGCCTCCAACCTAACAACTCAGAACATCTATCAGGTGTATCACTGTGTATCTCTAGTTGTTTTCAACCTAACACCTACAGTGTGTTGTTCTGTGATAGATAGATTGAAAAGACAATTGGGATGATTGAAGTGAGAGTGGATACCACAGAAGACAACCTCTTCTTCCCATCCAAACCATTCTTTACATTGGTAGCATGTTACCAGAATGTTGAAGCCCAATGTTCTTGTCCTGTTACAACAGGTGGTACAAGAAGCACCAGGCCAGTAGCAGGCAGCCATGTTGGGGAGTAGTGGACTACATGTAGTTCAACTAGTCATTTAACTACATTTTGCAGTAGCTTGGTGGTAGTTGAACTAAAATCAAATCTAGGTAGAGTTTTCCTTTCATGCCATGTAGTGGTGTAGCTAACTACTGGAACTACACACTGCTTTCAAATAATAATACTACTAATATGGGTGAAGTTGTCACGTTCGTCGTAACGAGGAGACCAAGGCACAGCGTGATATGAATACATTCTTCTTTATTTACACGAAGAATACTAAACAAGCAAAACAACTAAATGAACGTGACGCTATAAGACACGAGTGTTGACCGGCAACTACACATAGACAAGACAAAAACTAAACCACCCTCGTCACACCCTGACCTACCCAAAATAAGAAAGAAAACAAAGATAACTAAGGTCAGGGCATGACAGAAGTGGGCAATCATTTCCTGTCTTTTCAGCATCAGACCTGCCTAACTCTCCCTTGAAACGTCATTATTGTGTTTAATAGGCTAAATGACACATTCTGTTAACAAATGACCCCAAAGTGATCTGTTCTTGCAATTTGTATTTGACATTTCAGATGTACATCTGATCATTTTTCATTAAGCAGTTTGAATGTAGCAAACTACTTTTTAACTTTGGTTAATTCAACTATATTCTTCTAAAGGATAGCGGTAGTGTAGCTTAATTTCTTCCAGTGTGAAGTAAGTGGTAGCTTGGTGAAGTAGATTTTCAGAGAAGCTTCCACGGACAGCAGGGAGATGAAGTGAACACCCAGCCCGCCTACGAGAGCCTGTCTCAGGACTCTCGGCCTTCCATGAGTGGGGCCTTTTCAAGGCTGTGAATCCTGCATGCATTTCCTCATTCTTTTTATATTCTAATAGGCGCTGTGGTTTGGCTGAGGCGCTAACCTTTTAGCTCTGTGGATGCATTATCCCCAACACAAAGGGCACAATCCATCTCTCCTTCACTTGTTTTCTCCCCTCCCCCTCTTTTCCTCCTCACTCCTCTCATTAAAAATACATTCAGTCCCTCACACGCTAAATGAAACTATTCCGGCAGTCTTTTAAATGCAAAACTCTAATATTGTTACTGTGTATGTAAATAGCTGGCGGAAAAATTTGCCTTGCCAAGTAGAGTACCCTCTCCGCCCACCATGCCCGTCACCTCTGAGGAAAGCTTTTTATTGCACAGCAGCCCCGTTGGCACACCCGGCCCACTGGCAGTCTACACACGCTGGGGTCAGGGTTCAGAGGTCAGGAGGGGAGTAGTTCAGGGGATCACGTGGGTTCTATGTGGCTGACAAGGCTGTGTTGTTAAAACTAGACTGTAGTGTACTGTAATGTCCTGATGGGCTGCGTTGCATACAGCACATCAAAGACCTCCCTATGCCTGCTTATTCAATGAGAGAGGCATGGTGAGAGAGCTTAACCAGTCCTCATGCACACACACACACACATTCCCTCACAAACACATGGTAGACAGCGCACACCCACACATTAGAGGCCCATATATAATCACACATCCTCTAGGTTCAAAGACGTTGAATCGGGCCTTGATAAGAGGTCCAGGTGAACACTTTACATACACTCTCCATTATGTCCAGCTGTAATGGGGCGCCAGGGCAGCTAATTAGTATAATATTGCTGTGCTAATGTATGCAGCTCACAGAGCAGAGGCCAGGGAAAAAATGAGTTTGATAAATAAGAGTAGAGAGGAACATCTGGACCAGAAGGAGAGAGGACCAACAGGAAATAAGAGAGAAAGGGAGAGCAGGAAAGGAAGGGGAGAGGTAGAAGGGAGGAGAGAGAGAGAATGTGGGGGGAAGAGGAGAGTTAGAGGGAAGGAGAGGGAGAGAATGGGGGTAGAGGTGAGGAGAGGGGGAGAATGAGGGGGAAGAGGAGAGTTAGAAGGGAGGAGAGGGAGAGAATGTGGGGGAAGAGGAGAGTTAGAGGGAAGGAGAGGGAGAGAATGAGGGGGTAGAGGAGAGTTAGAGGGGAGGAGAGGGAGAGAATGGGGGTAGAGGTAAGGAGAGGGGGAGAATGAGGGGGTAGAGGAGAGTTAGAGGGGAGGAGAGGGAGAGAATGAGGAGTAGAGGAGAGTTAGAGGGGAGGAGAGGGAGAGAATGAGGGGTAGAGGAGAGTTAGAGGGGAGGAGAGGGAGAGAATGAGAGGGTAGAGGAGAGTTATAGGGGAGGATAGGGTGAGAATGAGTGGGGTAGAGGAGAGTTAGAGGGGAGGAGAGGGAGAGAATGAGGGGAAGAGGAGAGTTAGAGGGGAGAGAGGGAGAGAATGAGGGGTAGAGGAGAGTTAGAGGGGAGGAGAGGGAGAGAATGAGAGGGTAGAGGAGAGTTATAGGGGAGGATAGGGTGAGAATGAGTGGGGTAGAGGAGAGTTAGAGGGGAGGAGAGGGAGAGAATGAGGGGAAGAGGAGAGTTAGAGGAGGAGAGGAGAGGGAGAGGGAGAGGGGAGGAGAGGGAGAATGGGGGAAGAGGCGAGTTCGAGGGGAGGAGAGGGAGGGAATGAGGGGGAAGAGGAGAGTTAGAGGGGAGGAGAGGGAGAGAATGAGGGGTAGAGGAGAGTTAGAGGGGAGGAGAGGGAGAGAATGAGGGGGTGGGGGGTTAGAGGGGAGGTGAGGGAGAGAATGAGGGGGAAGAGGAGAGTTAGAGGGGAGGAGAGGGAGAGAATGAGGGGGAAGAGGAGAGTTAGATGGGAGGGGAGGGAGAGAATGAAGGGTAGAAGAGATTTAGAGGGGAGGAGAAGGAGAGAATGAGGGGGAAGAGGAGAGTTAGAGGGAGGAGAGGGAGAGAATGAGGGGAAGAGGAGAGTTAGAGGGGAGGAGAGGGAGAGAATGAGGGGTAGAGGAGAGTTAGAGGGGAGGAGAGGGAGAGAATGAGAGGGTAGAGGAGAGTTATAGGGGAGGATAGGGTGAGAATGAGGGGGTAGAGGAGAGTTAGAGGGGAGGAGAGGGAGAGAATGAGGGGAAGAGGAGAGTTAGAGGGGAGGAGAGGAGAGGGAGGGAGAGGGGAGGAGAGGGAGAGGGAGAATGGGGGAAGGGCGAGTTAGGGGAGGAGAGGGAGGGAATGAGGGGAAGAGGAGAGTTAGAGGGGAAGAGGGAGGGAGAGAATGAGGGGTAGAGGAGAGGAGGGGAGGGGAGGGGGAGAATGAGGGGTGGGGGGTTAGAGGGGAGGTGAGGGAGAGAATGAGGGGAAGAGGAGAGTTAGAGGGGAGGAGAGGGAGAGAATGAGGGGGAAGAGGAGAGTTAGATGGGAGGGGAGGGAGAGAATGAAGGGTAGAAGAGATTTAGAGGGGAGGAGAGGGAGAGAATGAGAGGGTAGAGGAGAGTTATAGGGGAGGAGGGAGAGAATGAGGGGAAGAGGAGAGTTAGAGGGGAGGAGAGGAGAGGGAGAGAATGAGGGGGAATAGGAGAGTTAGAGGGGAGGAGAGGGAGAGAATGAGGGGTAGAGGAGAGTTTGAGGGGAGGAGAGGAGAGAATGAGGGGTAGAGGAGAGTTAGAGGGGAGGAGACGGAGAGAATGGGGGGGTAGAGGAGAGTTAGAGGGGAGGAGAGGGAGAGAATGAGGGGAAGAGGAGAGTTAGAGGAGAGGAAGAAGAGACATAGGGGAAAGAGGATGAGACAGAAAGCTAGAGAATGGGGAAGGAAGAGGAAGAGGGAGAGATTAAACTATGAAATAACACATATGGAATCATGTAGTTACCAATAAATAAAAATATATTTTAGATTTTAGATTCTTCAAAGCACCACTTTTTGCCTTGATGACAGCTTTGCACACTCTTGGGATTCTATCAACCAGCTTCACCTGGAATGCTTTTCCAGCAGTCTTGAAGGAGTTCCCACATATGCTGAGTATTTGTTTGCTGCTTTTCCTTCACTCTGAAGTCCAACTCATCCCAAACCATCTCAATTGGGTTGAGGTCGGGTGATTGTGGAGGCCAGGTCATCTGATGCAGCACTCCATCACTCTGCTTCTTGGTCATATAGCCCTTACACAGATTGGAGGTGTGTTGGGTCATTGCCCTGTTGAAAAACAAATGATAGTCCCACTAAGCGCAAACCAGATGGGATGGCGTATCTCTGCAAAATTCTGTGGTAGCCATGCTGGTTAAGTGTACCTTGAATTCTAAATAAATCACTGACAGTGTCACCAGCAAAGCACCCTGACACCATCACACCTCCTCCTCCATGCTTCACTGTGGGAACCACACATGCGGAGATCATCCGTTAACCTACTCTGCATCTCACAAAGACAAAGCAGTTGGAACCAAAAATCTCACAGTTGGACTCATCAGACCAAAGGATGGATGTCCACTTGTCTATTGTCCATTGCTTGAGTTTCTTGGCCCAAGCAAGTCTCTTCTTATTATTGGTGTTCTTTAGTACTGGTTTCTTTGCAGGAATTTGACCATGAAGGCCTGATTCAGGCAGTCTCCTCTGAACAGTTGATGTTGAGATGTGTCAGTTACTTGAACTCTGAAGCAATTATTTGGGATGCAATCTGAGGTGCACTTAACTCTAATGAACTTATCCTCTGCAGCAGAGGTAACTCTGGGTCTTCCTTTCCTGTGGCGGTCCTCATAAAGAGACAGTTTCATCATAGTGCTTGATGGTTTTTCCGTATTAATGTTCCGTATTGACTGACCTTCATGTCTTAAAGTAATGATGGACTGTCGTTTCTCTTTGCTGATTTGATCTGTTCTTGCCATAATATGGATTTGGTCTTTCACCAAATAGGGCTATCTTCTGTATACCACTCCTACCTCATCACAACACAACTGACTGGCTCAAATGCATTAAGAAGGAAAGAAATTCCACAAATTAACTATTAACAAAGCACACCTGTTAACTGAAATGCATTCCAGGTGACTACCTCATGAAGCTGGTTGAAAGAATACCAAGAGTGTGCAAAGCTGTCATCAAGGCAAAGGGTGGCTAATTTGGGTGGCAAAGGGTGGCTAATTATTATACAATGTAGAAAATAGCCAAAAATAAAGAAAAACCCAGGAATGAGTAGGTGTTTCCAAACTTTTGACTGGTACTGTATGTGTTCAGTGAAAGGCAGAGTTAGGGATGGTGGGATAGATACAGGGGCTGACAGACTCAAGCCAAAATGTGGAGAGAGTGGTGTGGAGGAAGGGAGGAAAAGAGATCTCAGATGGAAAGGAACATAACTCAGTGTAGTAAAACTGTATCAATGACATCAGAGGAGCTCCAAGTTATTAAGAAAATAACATTAAGAGTCTGATCTCATCAGCAGTAACAAGCACTGCAGAGCAGAGAGGAGAGGGTATCTTTCTCTCTTTCTCTATCTATCTCTCTTTCTCTCACACACACACACACACACACACACACACACACACACACACACACACACACACACACACACACACACACACACACACACACACACACACACACACACACACACACACACACACACACACACACACACACACACACACACACACACACACACACACAATTAGGTAAAGCGGAACTTACGATTGGTGCACACTGCAGTTGTAGAAGACAAAGTCCACACTGGCAAACTTCTTCCCTGTCTCCTTAGACTTCAGATACAGCTTCACAGTACGCTTGTCCCCTAGAAAGAGGTACAGTCAGATACAGCTTCACAGTACGCTGGTCCCCTAGAAAGAGGTACAGTCAGATACAGCTTCACAGTACGCTTGTCCCCTAGAAAGAGGTACAGTCAGATACAGCTTCACAGTATGCTTGTCCCCTAGAAAGAGGTACAGTCAGATACAGCTTCACAGTACACTTGTCCCCTAGAAAGAGGTACAGTCAGATACAGCTTCACAGTACGCTTGTCCCCTAGAAAGAGGTACAGTCAGATACAGCTTCACAGTACGCTGGTCCCCTAGAAAGAGGTACAGTCAGATACAGCTTCACAGTACGCTTGTCCCCTAGAAAGAGGTACAGTTAGATACAGCTTCACAGTACGCTTGTCCCCTAGAAAAAGGTACAGTCAGATACAGCTTCACAGTACGCTTGTCCCCTAGAAAGAGGTACAGTCAGATACAGCTTCACAGTACGCTTGTCCCCTAGAAAGAGGTACAGTCAGATACAGCTTCACAGTACGCTGGTCCCCTAGAAAGAGGTACAGTCAGATACAGCTTTCAGAACTGGGTGATAAGGCCAATAAATCTTTCACAATATTTTTCATATTTTTGACAGCATGACCATATTCGACGGTATTTTACATTTTTGAATAATACAAGTTCTAAATAGGCTTTATGAGTAGCTCATGACCTCAGGGTGGCAACACATACATTTTAAGTGATTTCAATGGGTCTTTCACCATTCTGATTGTTTTATACTGTTCAATCTAATGTCAAACAAAAAAATGAATCTGCATTTCCTTTACTATTATTTTAATTTCCACATTATTCTAATTCTATAATTGGAATATAGTGGGCAGCGTCTTGAATACATTGGGGGTTGACATGACAACAAATACATGAACCAGGGAGGAATTATTGACAAGGTAGGAACCAAAGTGTTGGTCAGTGTTTCCAGGTGACCCTAAATAGATGTTACATTGCATCTTTTCTTTCCTCTTGTACAGTATATATACAAAAGTATGTGAAGACCCCTTCAAATTTGTGGCTTCGGCTGTTTCAGCCACACCCGTTGCTGACAGGTGTACAAGATCGAGCACACAGCCATGCAATCTCCATAAACAAACATTGTCAGTAGAATGGCCTTACTGAAGAGCTCAGTAACTTTCAATGTGACACCGTCATAGGATGCCACCTTTCCAGCAAGTGGGATTGTCACATTTCTGCCCCGCTAGAGCTGCCCCAGTCAACTGTAAGTGCTGTTATTGTGAAGTGGAAATGTCTAGGAGCATCAACGGCTCAGCCGAGAAGTGGTAGGCCACACAAGCTCACAGAACAGGACCGCCGAGTGCTGAAGCGCGTAGCGTCTAAAAATTGTCTGTCCTCGGTTGCAACGCTCACTGGCGAGTTACAAACTGCCTCTGGAAGCAAAGTCAGCACAAGAACTGTTCGTCAGGAGCTTTATGAAATGGGTTTCCATGGCCGAGCAGCTGCACATAAGCCTAAGATTACCATGTGCAATGCCAAGCGTCGGCTGGAGTGGTGTAAAGCTCGCAGCAATTGTAGCGTGTTCTCTGGAGTGATGAATCACGCTTCACCATCTGGCAGTCCGACAGGATGAATCTGGGTTTGGCGGATATCAGGAGAACGCTACCTGCCCGTATGCATATTGCCAACTGTAAAGTTTGGTGTAGGAGCAATAATAGTCTGGGGCTGTTTTTCATGGTTTGGGCTAGGCCCCTTAGTTCCAGTGAAGGGAAATCTTAACGTAACAGTGTCCAATGACATTCTAGACGATTCTGTGCTTCCAACTGGCAACAGTTTGGGGAAGGTCTCTCCTGTTTCAAAATGACAATGCCAGTGCACAAAGCGAGGTCCATACAGAAATGGTTTGTTGAGATCGGTGTGGAAGAGCTTGACTGGCCTGCACAGAGCCCTGACCTCAACCCCATTGAACACCTTTGGGATGAATTGGAACACCAACTGTGAACCAGGTCTAATCACCCAACATCAGTGCCTGACCTCACTAATGCTCTTGTGGCTGAATGGAAGCAAGTCTCCGCAGCAATGTTCCAACATCTAGTGGAAAGGCTTCCCAGAAGATTAGAGGCTGTTTTAGCAGCAAAGGACCAACTCCATATTCATGCCCATGATTTTGGAATGAGATGTTCGACGAGCAGCTAGCTAACATATTCATTCTTCGCCTATTCCTTTCTGATTTAGAAGATACCATTGCACAAACAACATGTTTATCTAAGCTTCCATCACTGCTACCAGTTGTTTTAGCTAGCTACGTTTGTGATTAGTATTTATATTTGTATTTATTATGGACTACTCTTCCTGGGGTTTATAATGGATCCCCATTAGTTCCTGCCAAGGCAGCAGCTACTCTTCCTGGGGTTTATTATGGATCCCCATTAGTTCCTGCCAAGGCAGCAGCTACTCTTCCTGGGGTTTATTATGGATCCCCATTAGTTCCTGCCAAGGCAGCATCTACTCTTCCTGGGATTTATTACGGATCTCCATTAGTTCCTGCCAAGGCAGCAGCTACTCTTCCTGGGGTTTATAATGGATCCCCATTAGTTCCTGCCAAGGCAGCAGCTACTCTTCCTGGGGTTTATAATGGATCCCCATTAGTTCCTGCCAAGGCAGCAGCTACTCTTCCTGGGGTTTATTATGGATCCCCATTAGTTCCTGCCAAGGCAGCAGCTACTCTTCCTGGGATTTATTACGGATCTCCATTAGTTCCTGCCAAGGCAGCAGCTACTCTTCCTGGGGTTTATAATGGATCCCCATTAGTTCCTGCCAAGGCAGCAGCTACTCTTCCTGGGGTTTATTATGGATCCCCATTAGTTCCTGCCAAGGCAGCAGCTACTCTTCCTGGGGTTTATTATGGATCCCCATTAGTTCCTGCCAAGGCAGCAGCTACTCTTCCTGGGATTTATTACGGATCTCCATTAGTTCCTGCCAAGGCAGCAGCTACTCTTCCTGGGGTTTATAATGGATCCCCATTAGTTCCTGCCAAGGCAGCAGCTACTCTTCCTGGGGTTTATAATGGATCCCCATTAGTTCCTGCCAAGGCAGCAGCTACTCTTCCTGGGGTTTATTATGGATCCCCATTAGTTCCTGCCAAGGCAGCAGCTACTCTTCCGGGGCTCCAAACATATTAAAGCACTTACATCAATGAAAGATAAAACAGGACATCATATAACATTAACATTATTACACCACTACATATCTACAATACAACATGTTTAATAGCACCATTCAACAATATCACAATGTGTGCCTATGCATGTGGCTATACTTTAGTGTTTCTCTTCACAGTCCCTGCTGTGCCATAAAGTGTATTTTACCTGTTTTTATTTATCTGATTCAACTTCTTGCATCAGTTACCTGGTGTGGAATGTAGTTCCATGTAGTCATGGCTCTATGTAGTACTGTGCGCCTCCCATAGTCTGTCATGTAAATAATTCATGTTAGCTCTCTGTGTACTTTTAAGGTCCAGCTGTGCTGCCCTGTTCTGAGCCAACTGCAATTTTCCTAAGACGCTCTTTGTGGCACCTGAACACACTACTGAACAGTAGTCAAGGTGTGACAAAACTAGAGCCAGTAGGACCTGCATTGTTGATAGTGATGTTAAGAAGGCAGAACAGAGCTTTATTATGGACAGACTTCTCCCCATCTTAGCTACTACTGCATCAATATGTGTTGACCATGACAGTATACAATCCAGGGTTACTCCAAGCAGTTTAGTCATCTCAACTTGCTCAATTTACACATTATTCATTAGGAGATGTAGTTGAGGTTTAGGGTGTAGTGAATGATTTGTCCCAAATACAATGCTTTTAGTTTTAGAAATATTTAGGTCTAACTTATTCCTTGCCACCCACTCTGAAACTAACTGCAGCTCTTTGTTGAGTGTTGCAGTCATTTCAGTCACTGTACTAGCTGACATGTGTAGTGTTGAGTGTTGCAGTCATTTCAGTCGCTGTAGTAGCTGACGTGTATAGTGTTGAGTGTTGCAGTCATTTCAGTCACTGTACTAGCTGACGTGTATAGTGTTGTGTTGCAGTCATTTCAGTCGCTGTACTAGCTGACATGTGTAGTGGAGTGTTGCAGTCATTTCAGTCGCTGTACTAGCTGACGTGTGTAGTGTTGAGTGTTGCAGTCATTTCAGTCACTGTAGTAGCTGACGTGTGTAGTGTTGAGTGTTGCAGTCATTTCAGTCGCTGTAGTAGCTGACGTGTGTAGTGTTGAGTGTTGCAGTCATTTCAGTCGCTGTAGTAGCTGACGTGTGTAGTGTTGAGTGTTGCAGTCATTTCAGTCGCTGTAGTAGCTGACGTGTGTAGTGTTGAGTGTTGCAGTCATTTCAGTCGCTGTAGTAGCTGACGTGTGTAGTGTTGAGTGTTGCAGTCATTTCAGTCGCTGTAGTAGCTGACATGTGTAGTGTTGAGTGTTGCAGTCATTTCAGTCGCTGTACTAGCTGACATGTGTAGTGTTGAGTGTTGCAGTCATTTCAGTCGCTGTAGTAGCTGACGTGTGTAGTGTTGAGTGTTGCAGTCATTTCAGTCACTGTAGTAGCTGACGTGTATAGTGTTGAGTGATTTACTGAAAGCCAGTGACATGTTATTAGTAAAGTATTAGCGGCTAACACCATTTATTTAGCAACAACTTGCTAAGAGGAGACCAACTAGCAGACAGTAAGATATATAAACTAATGGTGTAATTATGGAACACCATGTCAGTATCCACCTGACCAGACTGCAGTGGATGACAAGACAGTGCTTGTGACTCCGTGGTCGAGCAACTGCTCTCTCCTTGAGTGACAGGGGGCGGGGCTTGGTGTGGTTAGCAGCATGCAGCAGGAAGAGGAGAAAGATGACTCAAGTAGCAAATGGACCAAATTATAAAAACAGGCATTATGTGTACCGGATATGACATTTAGCAAACCAAACATTGAAAGTAAAACCCAAACCGGTCGTTGCATCAATATCGGTATATACAGTTGAAGTCTGAAGTTTACATACACCTTAGCCAAATACATTTAAACTCAGTTTTTCACAATTCCTGAATAATAGTAGAGAGAATGATTTATTTCAGCTTTTAATTCTTTCATCATATTCCCAGTGGGTCAGAAGTTTACATACACTCAATTAGTATTTGGTAGCATTGCCTTTAAATTGTTTAACTTGGGTCATGTGTTTCAGGTAGCCTTCCACAAGCTTCCCGCAATAAGTTGGGTTCATTTTGGCCCATTCCTCCTGACAGGGCTGGTGTAACTGAGTCAGGTTTGTAGGCCTCCTTGCTCACACACGCTTTTTCAGTTCTGCCCACAAATTTTCTATAGGATTGAGGTCAGGGCTTTGTGATGGCCACTCCAATACCTTGACTTTGTTGTCCTTAAGCCATTTTGCCACAACTTTGGAAGTATGCTTGAGGTCATTGTTCATTTGGAAGACCCATTTGCGACCAAGCTTTACCTTCCTGACTGATGTCTTGAGATGTTGCTTCAATATATCCACATCATTTTCCATGCTCATGCAGCCATCTATTTTGTGAAGTGCTCCAGTCCCTCCTGCAGCAAAGCACCCCCACAACATGATGCTGCCACCCCCATGCTTCACGGTTGGGATGGTGTTCTGCAGCTTGCAAGCCTCACCCTTTTTCCTCCAAACATAACGATGGTCATTATGGCCAAACAGTTCTATTTTTGTTTCATCAGACCAGAAGACATTTCTCCAAAAAGTATGATCTTTGTCCCCATGTGCAGTTGCAAACCGTAGTCTGGCTTTTTTATGGCAGTTTTGGAGCAGTGGCTTCTTCCTTGCTAAGCAGCCTTTCAGGTTATGTCGATATAGGACTCGTTTTACTGTGGATATAGATACTTTTGTACCTGTTTCCTCCAGCATCTTCACAGGGTCCTTTGCTGTTGTTCTGGGATTGATTTGTACTTTTTGCACCAAAGTACGTTCATCTCTAGGAGACAGAACGTGTCTCCTTGCTGAGCAGTATGACGGCTGCGTGGTCCCATGGTGTTTATACTTGGTACTATTGTTTGTATAGATGAACGTGGTACCTTCATGTTTTTGGAAATTGCTCCCAAGGATGAAACAGACTTTTGGAGGTCTAGAATTTATTTTCTGAGATCTTGGCTGATTTCTTTTGATTTTCTCATGAGGTCAAGCAAAGAGCCACTGAGTTTGAAGGTAGGCCTTGAAATACATCCACAGGTACACCTCCAATTGACTCAAATGATGTCAATTAGCCTATTAGAAGCTTCTAAATCCATGACATAATTTTCTGGAATTTTCCAAGCTGTTTAAAGGCACAGTCAACTTAGTGTATGTAAACTTCTGACCCACTGGAATTGTGATACAGTTAATTATACGTGAAATAATCTGTCTGTAAACAATTGTTGGAAAAATGACTTGTGTCATGCACAAAGTAGATGTCCTAACCGACTTGCCAAAACTATAGTTTGTTAACAAGAAATTTGTAAACTTCTGACTTGAACTGTAGTTAAATATGGTACATTCTAAGAAAAAAAGGTTCTAGATAGAACCAAAAAGAGTTCAAGTCTTGCTTCATATATAGCAAAACTGAAATTGGTTCCATATAGAACCCTATATGGAACCTAAGGGTTCTATATGGAACCAGTTGTGGTTCAGTGAAGAAGAACTCCTGGGGTTCTGATCAAAGAACTCTACAAAAGAGTTCTATATAGAACCTTTAGAGGTGTCATATATGAAGCAAGCATAGAGCGCTGTTTGGTTCTATCCCGGAACCCAGCCCTAACAGCTTCACAGTACGTTTGTCACCAAGAAAGAGTGACAGTACGTCAGTACAACACAATCTACACACAGACAAATAATCCAATGCTGTTCACACACAGTGTAACTGGGTTATATTACTAACAAATAGCAGCAGGAGGATGCTGTGGCTAAATGTCTCACCCTGGTTGCGTGTGATGGGGGCGACCTCTCGTGTGGAAGGGGACAGGCAGTAGATGCGTCCCCCAAAGATGCGTCCCTCTGTCTCAGTGTAGTCCTCAAAGGAGCAGTTGACCCCTGCCGAAAGGTTAGGCACATTCTGGGCCTGCAGCACCAGCTAGGGATACAGAGAGAGAGGAGAGTGTGAGGACACGTCAATGTGAGAACACACACACAGAAACACACGGGCACGCACACACATGATTTATTGTCAGGTGACGTACCTGCACTTTGGACATGGTGACAGAGATGTTTCCGGGCTGGACACTGAGTTTGACGCACTGCTCCACTCGGGAGGCAAAACGCTGAGGCTCGTCAGCCCTCTCACAACGATCCTTCCTGGAGCACCTGACAGAGAAAGCATTTTGGTTCTTCAGGTGACTTGATAGTATGGAGTTGAGGACATAGTAATGTCAGGAACGCAGCGTCAGAGCAGCTCCGTGTGCTCATACAGTACTTACACATTGTGGAGGACACACCAGCCACAGTGGGGATCTCCTGACCCCAGGCAGCCGCTGCAGGAGGAGTACTGCTCACAGCTCTCCACTGGAACACGGCTCACCTGGAAACACACAGTACACACAGGTTAACATCATAGACTTTACAGAGGGAGTGGATGAGTGTTCAGCTGTGAGCGTAGTAGTTGTAGACACACACCATGACAAACGGGCACACGGTTGTCTTTCCAAAAAACGGATCTGATCAGATTTGTCCTTGTCTCTAACAGCTGTGTGTTCTGTGCAGTGAGTAGGTGACAGACAGACTGCCGTTCTGTCTGGTCTCAATCACCCCCCAGGCCTGCACTCTCAAACACAACCGACTGGACACCAGCAACCGACTGGCACCAGCCTCTGTGTGTGTGTGCTTCCTTGTGTTCGTCTGTACATGCGTGTGTGTGCGTGCATCCATGTGTGTGTGTGTGTGTGTGTGTGTGTGTGTGTGTGTGTGTGTGTGTGTGAGTGAGTGAGTGAGTGAGTGAGTGAGAGAACAGTCCGTGACAAGATTTGTGGGACAGCAGACCTGACCACAGTTACTCCTGTCACACTCAGAGAGCAGAGAGCACAGCTCACACACTTCCGGCTGCTTCACTCAGGATTGGAGTTGAACAATTCAATGTTTTGTGTCTGCACGCGTGTGTGCATTTGTCATCATTCTGGAATATAGGCTTTCTAGAAATCCACATGAAATAGTTCCACTGCACCAAATGGTTTGAGCAGAGACAGTAGGGACTGTGACGAGCACATCTAGGCTCTGCAGGGCAGTATATCAGTGGTCAGCAGGGCAGAGTGTGGGCGTGTATGGTAAGCTCTCGCTCTTTCTCTCTCTCTCTCTCTCTCGTTCTCTCTCTCTCTCTCTCTCTCTCTCTCTCTCTCTCTCTCTCTCGTTCTCTCTCTCTCTTTCTTTCTTTCTTTCTTTCTTTCTTTCTTTCTTTCTCTCTCTCCTCCTCTCTCCCTGTCTCTCTCTCCTCTCTCCATGTCTCTCTCTCTCTCTCCTCTCTCTGTCTCTCACTCTGCCTGCCTGTCCGTCTGCATGCTTGTTGGGTGTCACACATTCACACCCACACATTCAGCAGGAGTCAACTCACACCATCTCACTGGGATAGTATTATATTACTACTGCAGGCTTCTAAATCAAGTGTTGGAAATCAAACAGGATCCATTTAATCTGAGACCATTGAGGACTTCACTGCTGGGAGGACTGTAATTATTGACTAGAGAGAGAAAATCTAGTATGGAGCTGGACCTCTCTCTGAGGGGAGAAGAAAGGGAGGTAGAGAGAAACAGAGCGAGAGACAGAGAGAAAGAGAGAGAGGGAGAGGCAGAGAGAGAGAGAGAGAGGATGGGGGAGAGTGAGAGAGAGAGACAGAGAGAGAGAGAGAGAGAGAGGGAGAGAGAGAGAGAGAGAGAGAGAGGGAGGGAGAGGCAGAGACAGAGAGAGAGAGAGAGAGAGAGAGAGAGAGAGAGATTTAGAAGGGTAGAGACAGGAAAACCTGTCTCCCTGTAGAGGAAAGGCTGTGAAACCACTGCACAACAGCAGAACCTGAGACAGAGCTGCATTTCCTGACAAAATGTCAAAAATATCAAACAATTTAAGAGTGTCATTTCCCGAAATTTGAAACCCTTATTCAAGGTTTCAAAGACCTCTCTGATGAGAGTAAGCTACCCATCCTGCTGGGGGAGGACGCAGAGAGCTGTGGGTTGGCAGCCACTACATTGCTGCCTGCCAGAAGAGGAGGGACATTGTCTGACAGACCAACCAACCTGCACATGTCCTCTACTGTATGGTTATTGTTCAATGTATGGTTATTTTGACCCTTGGTTATTGTTGTTACTGTTGTCCCGTTGTCAATTTGGATTCTTATTGTATATATCCAAAGCTTAAGCTTGTTACGTCATGCCAATAAGGCAAGTTGAATAGAATTGAATTGTGAGAGAGAGGGAGAGAGAGAGAGAAAGAGAGAGAGAAACAGCGAGAGAGAGAGAGAAACAGAGAGAGAGGGAGAGAGAGAAAGAAAGAGAGTGAGAGAAAGAGAGAGAGAAACAGAAAGAGAGAGGGAGAGAGGGAGAGAGAAAGAGAGAGAAGTGAGAAACAGTAAGAAAGAAGGTTATGCACAGGAGAGTAACAGCGGCTGTAAGGCATGACACTGTCTGGTTGTGGTCTGTCACAGCTGGTGGACAGTAGCGTAGAGACTGTAGTAGGTGCTGTGTATTGGAGTGTGGGAGTCCAGTGGGGATTTTCCATTCAATAGTATACTGTACAGTATAAGTATAGGCAGACAGAACATGTATTTTGTATATGTGTACAAGCAAAAACAGTAAAACGAAGAAGTCAGTGCCTCCGATATAATAGTTCTGATGTCATTATTATACCAAACAACCACAGAGGCAAGCACCTGTCATGACATTCCCCCTGGACAAATGTGACTAAACAACACACCAAGGCAGTCACACATACTGTTCAACGTTTAGACCTCAACACCAGAGCAGATCGTTTATTTAGTAGGCCTAGTGATACAGGGAAAGATCATATTTAAATGGACCATTTCAATTATTGAGTTTTATAAAGCAAATAATAGGAAGGAAGATCTTAGCTTCCCCGCCAGTCCTTTGTCTTACTAAGATCTATTACAGCACCTATTTACTGCTACAGACAGGCAGCAGCGGATAGTGCTATTCATCTCAGGGAGGGATTTATTACAAATAAATAACCCCACAAATGAGCCTCTCTCATTTAGGTCACAATGGAGCGCATCTTAATCAGTCACAGGAAGGACGGAGCGAGGGAGGAGAGCGAGGGAGGAGAGCGAGGGAGGAGCCTATAGAAACAAACTAATCTAATTGTGCCTCTGATATTTCATTTCCCATCAGGGCAGCGACACAGGCTCAGCTCGGCAGGCCTACTGTAGTTGCTCCATCTGCTATCAGAGCACAATACTGTGATTTACCCCTCAGAACCAGCCCCATCACACACACACAGAATAGGTCATCCCTCTGCCCACACCGAAAACGACAAGGCTTCATTTCACACCAACAAACCTTTCCTTCTGGAGGCCTTTAATCATCCCTTTTCCTCTCATCTGTCTTGAATTTGGCTGGTTATAGAGAGAAACATGGCAAATGAGGCCATACATCACAGCCACTGACATAGACACAGCCTTGAGAGACAGAGAGAGAGAGAGAGAGAGAGAGAGAGAGAGAGAGAGAGAGAGAGAGAGAGAGAGAGGGGAGAGGGGAGAGAGAGAGGGAGAGGGAAAGAGAGACAGAGAGGGAGAAAGAGAGAAAGAGAGGAGAGAGAGAGAGAGAGAGGGAGAAAGAGAGAGAGAGACAGAGAGAGAGGGGGAGAGGGAGAGAGAGAGAGAGAGACAGAGAGAGGGAGAGAGAGAGAGCGAGAGAGGGAGAGAGGGAGAGGGAGAGAGAGAGAGAGAGAGGGGGACGGGGAGAGAGAGAGAGTTAGAGAGAGAGAGAGAGAGAGGGGGGGGCATATAGAAAATCTGTCTCACATGCCACTGACCAAAACTGACAGGTGACTTGTTGCATTCCTTTCTACTACTGGTCACAACCTACTGAATGAATGACATCCACCTCAAAGAGTTCTGTGGAATCAGATGAGGGCCAAGAGTTCAGTGGTCAGTTGATCACAGCACAAAAAGCTGCTGTGTTACTGTGTCCCTGATCCTTCCTCACAAATCACTTTATTCTGCTTAGCCCTGATTCCTCTGTCATCAGACAGACTGATAAACATGACCCTGGTTTCATCCACATTCCCTGCTGTTCTGTCCCTGTGACTGTTCTGTCTCTGTGACTGTTCTGTCTCTGTGACTGTTCTGTCCCTGTGACTGTTCTGTCCCTGTGACTGTTCTGTCCCTGTGACTGTTCTCTCCCTGTGACTGTTCTCTCCCTGTGACTGTTCTCTCCCTGTGACTGTTCTCTCCCTGTGACTGTTCTGTCCTGTCCATGTGACTGTTCTGTCCATGTGACTGTTCTGTCCCTGTGACTGTTCTCTCCCTGTGACTGTTCTGTCCATGTGACTGTTCTGTCCCTGTGACTGTTCTCTCCCCCTGTGACTGTTCTCTCCCTGTGACTGTTCTGTCCCTGTGACTGTTCTCTCCCTGTGACTGTTCTCTCCCTGTGACTGTTCTCTCCCTGTGACTGTTCTCTCCCTGTGACTGTTCTGTCCCTGTGACTGTTCTGTCCCTGTGACTGTTCTGTCCCTGTGACTGTTCTCTCCCTGTGACTGTTCTGTCCCTGTGACTGTCCTGTCCCTGTGACTGTTCTGTCCCTGTGACTGTTCTGTCCCTGTGACTGTTCTCTCCCTGTGACTGTTTTGTCCATGTGACTGTTCTGTCCATGTGACTGTTCTCTCCCTGTGACTGTTCTCTCCCTGTGACTGTTCTGTCCCTGTGACTGTTCTGTCCCTGTGACTGTTCTGTCCCTGTGACTGTTCTGTCCCTGTGAATGTCTTGTCCCTGTGACTGTTCTCTCCCTGTGACTGTTCTGTCCCTGTGAATGTCCTGTCCCTGTGACTGTCCTGTCCCTGTGACTGTTCTGTCCATGTGACTGTTCTGTCCCTGTGAATGTTCTCTCCCTGTGACTGTTTTGTCCCTGTGAATGTCCTGTCCCTGTGACTGTTCTGTCCCTGTGACTGTTCTGTCCCTGTGACTGTTCTGTAGGAAACAAGGACAAAGGAGCAGAAGCTACTGAGAGTTGATCTGCTCAGATCATCTTTCTAGAGTTCAGACACACTTAAATTAAATCAAATCAAATGTTATTTGTTACATCCACATGTTTATCAGATGTAGTGAAAGGCTCGTTCTTAGTTCTTAATACGTAGTTCCTGTCCTGCTGCCTCTGGTTATGAAACTGACAGGGCCATGATTCCTTTCCTACTCTGAGATCCTGGGTATCTGCTACTGATTAAGTTGGGAAGAGGAGATCCCAGAGCTAATCAAACCAGAATGTTCCAGTGAGGAGGAACGTTTTAGTACCATACTTCAGAGAGGAGGAACATTTTAGCTCCATACTTCAGTGAGGAGGAACGTTTTAGCACCATACTTCAGAGAGGAGGAACATTTTAGCACCATACTTCAGAGAGGAGGAACATTTTAGCTCCATACTTCAGAGAGGAGGAACGTTTTAGCACCATACTTCAGAGAGGAGGAACGTTTTAGTTCCATACTTCAGTGAGGAGGAACGTTTTAGTACCATACTTCAGAGAGGAGGAACGTTTTAGTTCCATACTTCAGTGAGGAGGAACGTTTTAGTTCCATACTTCAGAGAGGAGGAACGTTTTAGTTCCATACTTCAGTGAGGAGGAACGTTTTAGTTCCATACTTCAGAGAGGAGGAACGTTTTAGTTCCATACTTCAGAGAGGAGGAACATTTTAGTTCCATACTTCAGAGAGGAGGAACATTTTAGTTCCATACTTCAGAGAGGAGGAACATTTTAGTTCCATACTTCAGAGAGGAGGAACATTTTAGTTCCATACTTCAGTGAGGAGGAACATTTTAGTTCCATACTTCAGTGAGGAGGAACATTTTAGTTCCATACTTCAGAGAGGAGGAACATTTTAGTTCCATACTTCAGAGAGGAGGAACATTTTAGTTCCATACTTCAGAGAGGAGGAACATTTTAGTTCCATACTTCAGAGAGGAGGAACATTTTAGTTCCATACTTCAGAGAGGAGGAACATTTTAGTTCCATACTTCAGAGAGGAGGAACATTTTAGTTCCATACTTCAGAGAGGAGGAACATTTTAGTTCCATACTTCAGAGAGGAGGAACATTTTAGTTCCATACTTCAGAGAGGAGGAACATTTTAGTTCCATACTTCAGAGAGGAGGAACATTTTAGCACCATACTTCAGAGAGGAGGAACATTTTAGCTCCATACTTCAGAGAGGAGGAACGTTTTAGCACCATACTTCAGAGAGGAGGAACGTTTTAGTTCCATACTTCAGTGAGGAGGAACATTTTAGCTCCATACTTCAGAGAGGAGGAACGTTTTAGTTCCATACTTCAGAGAGGAGGAACGTTTTAGTACCATACTTCAGAGAGGAGGAACGTTTTAGTTCCATACTTCAGAGAGGAGGAACGTTTTAGTACCATACTTCAGAGAGGAGGAACGTTTTAGTACCATACTTCAGAGAGGAGGAACGTTTTAGTTCCATACTTCAGAGAGGAGGAACGTTTTAGCACCAGTGAGGAGGAACGTTTTAGCACCAGAGAGGAGGAACGTTTTAGCACCAGAGAGGAGGAACGTTTTAGCACCAGAGAGGAGGAACGTTTTAGCACCAGTGAGGAGGAACGTTTTAGCACCAGAGAGGAGGAACGTTTTAGCACCATACTTCAGAGAGGAGGAACGTTTTAGCACCAGAGAGGAGGAACGTTTTAGCACCAGTGAGGAGGAACGTTTTAGCACCAGTGAGGAGGAACGTTTTAGCACCAGTGAGGAGGAACGTTTTAGCACCAGAGAGGAGGAACGTTTTAGCACCAGAGAGGAGGAACGTTTTAGCACCAGAGAGGAGGAACGTTTTAGCACCAGTGAGGAGGAACGTTTTAGCACCAGTGAGGAGGAACGTTTTAGCACCAGTGAGGAGGAACGTTTTAGCACCAGTGAGGAGGAACGTTTTAGCACCAGAGAGGAGGAACGTTTTAGCACCAGAGAGGAGGAACGTTTTAGCACCAGAGAGGAGGAACGTTTTAGCACCAGAGAGGAGGAACGTTTTAGCACCAGAGAGGAGGAACGTTTTAGCACCAGAGAGGAGGAACGTTTTAGCACCAGAGAGGAGGAACGTTTTAGCACCAGAGAGGAGGAACGTTTTAGCACCATACTTCAGAGAGGAGGAACGTTTTAGCACCAGTGAGGAGGAACGGTTTAGCACCAGTGAGGACAGCTTGTGCTCTAACCACTCAGTTTAATGCACCTCCCTGGTCAACAGCAGGCTGCTACCAGAGCAACAAAACCAGATAGTGGTTGGTTTAAGGAGCCTGGGCTAACCAAGCCCTGGGTTAAAGACAATGTCCCAGCTATTCAGGAAGAACGTCCCGTAGTTAGTCTATTCTTCTGGTAAGCTCATTGATGGGAGAAAGAACACTTTCTTTTCAAATGCACACATTCTCGCACTAACTTAGCACCTAACAGGATAGAACACACATGAGATTATGCGAGGAAGCACACATGCACGGCAGGCAAATCAACTCCAAACCGGAGTCACGTTGATCCTCTCAACTATATTAAGACGTCCGCCTCACAAATCAGATTTCAGTCAGCTGATACTTCCTCCCTTCTTTCTTTGAAAGAAGAGAGAACCAACTCCACATCAAACAGAGACCTTCAAATAGCTGCTATTAATTGCCTTTGCTGACAGAGCTAACGTTTCTCCACTCTACTCTACCATACCTGAATCAATACCCCCATCGTCTCTTCATTACAGCAGTCTACTCTCTATGTAAGCCCAGTGATGGCCAATGAGTCACATTATGTCACCATCTTACTCTGCTATACGGGACAATAAAACATGTCTTTCTACTTTTCTTTTATCACCCTGTACATCAGGGGACATGACATCAGTCAGAACCCGTGCATAGATTCAGTACATTACAAACGAGACCATCTCCATGACAGCTGGGGTCAAGGATGATCCTACATCAAGTCGATTTAACATTCTTCTCCTGAGAAAACGTTGGTCCTGCTTTGGTCTATCCTAGCTCTCCTCTGCGTGTCTTTATTGTCAGAACAACAGAGAGGAACTGCCGTGTATAAATCTAATGCATGCTAAGCAGAATTTCTCTCCTCGCAGCTGAACGGACAGTTTTATGTTTCTCTCCGGGCCCAGCGTTTACAATGGGGAGATGTACTATCTGGAACTTTTAATGAACTGCCTGTGAATATGGGGAATGGTAAATTGTTCTGTCAGCTTGGGAAATTGAGTTTTGATGTTTGAGGCACAGCACAGGCCTTCCACAATGGCATTTCTATTATCCAATGAGGAGAGACAAATAGAGAAAATGAAGGAGGGGATAGGTAGGACAAACAGAGTGCTTCTCTCTCTCTCTCTCTGTCTCTCTCTCTCTCTGTCTCTCTCTCTCTCTGTCTCTCTCTTTCTCTCTCTCTCTCTCTCTCTCTCTCTCTCTCTCTCTGTCTCTCTCTCTCTTCTCTCTCTCTCTCTCTCTCTATCTCTCTCTCTCTCTCTCTCTCTCTCTCTCTCTCTCTCTCTCTCTCTCTCTGTCTCTCTCTCTCTCTCTCTCTCTCTGTCTCTGTCTCTTTCTCTCTCTCACTCTCTCTCGCTCTCTCGCCACCAACCCTTACACACCCGTCTCAAACAGATGTATCTGGAACCCTGTCCCTATAGGAACTAATAGGACAAATAAAAAGCGAGATTAAGGCCCTGCTGGCTGGATTAGGTACTGGGAATACACCAGCCCACCATCAGGTCATTTACAGTGTGGGGAGATAATAATGTTTTAATCCATCACACCTGCTGAACACCCTCAGCGGACAAGATGATGTATGAGACAATGAGACTAATATTATTCACATTGATGAGATATGTTTCCGTCCCCAATGATGAATAGATACATGTAGTGCTTTCCCCATCTCAACACTAAGGGAGAACAATCCCCTTCAGCTGTCTCCTGGGAACCTGCATCATCAACTCTAAACCGTCACCTCAGGTTGAGTCTCCAATGCTGCCCTGCTCCTTATATAGAGCAAAATCTGTGGACCTATTAAAAAGTAGTGCACTGTATAGGGAAGTGTGTCATTTGGGATGCACCCTCAGTGCCTGGGAACAACACTACCCCCTGTCTGTAGCTCCATGCTTCTCAGTTGCCCTGTGATAATCGTAGGTAATAGTAATACCATGTCATAATATGTCATAACAGCTGACATTACGTGTCACAACTTGTCTTAACACTGTCATGACCCATATATTTACACCTGTGGTGATATATATTGTGTTATTTTATGGCTGGTTATGACACCTACATAAGAGCGTCAAAACCCACATTTATTCAAATGAGTTATTTCCCTGCCAAGAAGATTCCTTTGGTTTGAAAGTTGGTTACCCATCCCTGGTGTAATAGAATGTGTGGCTTCATGTCGGTGTCATAACCAGCCATAAAATAACACACTAGAGGTCACAACAGGTCATGACAGTGTTATGACCATACTTTAACATGTAACCTGTTATGACCTGGTTAGGACTGTGTGGTAACATGTTATGACACAAGGTGAAACGTTAAACGTTACTTAAACCCATTATGCATCATGCTGCGTCTTCAGTAACAGCAGCAGTGAATCTGATATGGTGAAGAAGGCTACATTTACCATGTAGATATCTGTGAGAAAGAGAACAACACAAAGAGATAGTGTCCATTCGTGTCCAGTGGCAGCCAAGCAACTTCTCAGGGGTTTGATACCGTTAACCAGACCCACAAAACGCTGTTTTGTAGCTTAGTGAGGCACTATGCAAGGATCTAAAACCCACACAGATGTACACTCCTCCACACACACACACACACACACACACAAACAGATATACACTCCTCCACACACACACACACACACACACACTGATATACACTCCTCCACACACACACACAGATGTACACTCCACATATACACTCCACCACACACACACACACACACACACACACACACACAGATATACACTCCTCCACACACACACACACACACACACACAAACAGATATACACTCCTCCACACACACACACACACACACACAAACAGATATACACTCCTCCACACACACACACACACACACACACACAGATATACACTCCTCCACACACACACACACACACACACACACACACACACACACACACACACAGACACACACACACACTATACACACACTCCACACACACACACACACACAGATATACACTCCTCCATACACACACACAGACACACATACACACACAGATATACACATACACACACACAGATATACACTCCTCCACACACACACACACAGATATACACACACACAGATATACACACACAGATATACACACACACACACACACATATATACACACACACAGTCATGCTACCAGACTCTTGTTATGATTGCTAGATACTGCACAATTTAAACACTTGCCCCCAATCCCTCCTTCCCTGATAAATATGTAAATATTGGACTGTAAATTGTGCCCTCCTCTATTATACTTACAGTATGCTAAAATGTTTATTCTATTCTACTGAGCCATTTACTTTATGTTCCTGTTCTTATCTTGTATTATTTCTTATTGTGGTTGTATTGTAGAGAAGGAACCTGCCAGTAATCATTTCATTGGACGGTATATACCATGTGTATCCTGTACATACCACTAATACAACTGGAACTTGAAATCATGTGAAGCCACACTCCCATTTTCTGAAGAATTGCATTATGGGGCCTAAAAGCACGAAAATAGTGTCCACTGCTTGTATACTTCCAATTTGGGAACTTTTGGCATACTAACTATATCCATACTATGACAAATAAGCATGTTACATACTCAATTTACGTCACAAATAGTACAGTTATTGTAGCTAATATGAGTATTGGAACACAGCTTAGGTGTAAAACTCCATTCCACAGCTTAGATTCTATCCATCTCTTTAGCTGGCGGCTGTTTCTGAGAGAATAGCCATCACTCAGCTCTCCTCCTAGAGAGAGAGAGAGAGGGGGAGAGAGGGAGTGAGAGAAGAAAAGGAGGGGGAGGAAGCGAGGAGAGAAAAGAGAGAAGCTCCCCAAAGGCATGAGGCCCATTGACTCCTTCAACAGGAGGAGGTGGAGGCTTTAAAAGAGGAGATAGAGAGAGTAGGAGAAAAAGAGAAATATCTTCAAACCAATTAATTTCCCCACCTCTACTCATCACTCTTTCCCTTTCCCCATGTGTGTGTGTGTGTGTGTGTGTGTGTGTGTGTGTGTGTGTGTGTGTGTGTGTGTGTGTGTGCAGGTGCAGGTGCGGGTGAGAGGGAGCTGTGTGCAAAGCAGTTTGGAGCTGGCTCTGAATCCCAGACTCATTCAGAACCCTGTCTGTCTGTCACTGCTGCCTGTTCAGATGCTAAAACCAGTCAAATGTGATCTGCTTCTATATACAGCAGATACAGGACAACACACACACCAGCCTGTCACGGGGGACAGTGAGAGTTCATATTGGTCTTTATTTTTTGCCACTGTCAAGGCTGAGCTAAAACGAGATGGTTGAACTAGGCCCTATGGGTGAGAGCTCATCTCACCCCAGGAATGAGGCCATGACCAGTGAACAGTCTGAGGACAGTAGACCATGACCAGGGAACAACCTGAGGACAGTAGGCCATGGCCAGGGAACAGTCTGAGGACAGTAGGCCATGACCAGGGAACAGCCTGAGGACAGTAGACCAGGGAACAACCTGAGGACAGTAGACTATGGCCAGGGAACAGCCTGAGGACAGTAGACCATGACCAGGGAACAGCCTGAGGACAGTAGACCATGGCCAGGGAACAGCCTGAGGACAGTAGACCAGGGAACAGCCTGAGGACAGTAGACCATGACCAGGGAACACCCTGAGGACAGTAGACCAGGGAACAGCCTGAGGACAGTGGACCAGGGAACAGCCTGAGGACAGTATGCCATGGCCAGGGAACAGCCATGGAACAGCCTGAGGACAGTAGGCCAGGAACAGCCTGAGGACAGTAGACCAGGGAACAGCCAGAGGACAGTAGGCAATGGCCAGGGAACAGCCTGAGGACAGTAGGCCATGGCCAGGGAACAGCCTGAGGACAGTAGACCAGGGAACAGCCTGAGGACAGTAGACCATGGCCAGGGAACAGCCTGAGGACAGTAGGCCATGGCCAGGGCACAGCCTGAGGACAGTAGGCCATGGCCAGAGAACAGCCTGAGGACAGTAGACTATGGAACAGCCAGAGGACAGTAGGCAATGGCCAGGGAACAGCCTGAGGACAGTAGGCCATGGCCAGGGAACAGCCTGAGGACAGTAGACCAGGGAACAGCCTGAGGACAGTAGACCAGGGAACAGCCTGAGGACAGTAGGCCATGGCCAGGGCACAGCCTGAGGACAGTAGGCCATGGCCAGGGAACAGCCTGAGGACAGTAGGCCATGGCCAGGGAACAGCCTGGGGACAGTAGGCCATGGCTAGGGAACAGCCTGAGGACAGTAGGCCATGGCCAGGGAACAGCCTGAGGACAGTAGGCCATGGCTAGGGAACAGCCTGAGGACAGTCGGCCATGGCTAGGGAACAGCCTGAGGACAGTAGACCATGGCTAGGGAACAGCCTGAGGACAGTAGGCCATGGCCAGGGAACAGCCTGAGGACAGTAGGCCATGGCTAGGGAACAGCCTGAGGACAGTCGGCCATGGCTAGGGAACAGCCTGAGGACAGTAGAACCATGGCCAGGGAACAGCCTGAGGACAGTAGAACCATGGCCAGGGAACAGCCTGAGGACAGTAGACCATGGCCATGGAACAGCCTGAGGACAGTAGGCCATGGCTAGGGAACAGCCTGAGGACAGTAGACCATGGCCATGGAACAGCCTGAGGACAGTAGGCCATGGCCAGGGAACAGCCTGAGGACAGTAGACCATGGCCATGGAACAGCCTGAGGACAGTAGGCCATGGCCAGGGAACAGCCTGAGGACAGTAGGCCATGGCTAGGGAACAGCCTGAGGACAGTAGGCCATGGCCAGGGAACAGCCTGAGGACAGTAGGACATGGCTAGGGAACAGCCTGAGGACAGTAGGCCATGGCTAGGGAACAGCCTGAGGACAGTAGAACCATGGCCAGGGAACAGCCTGAGGACAGTAGAACCATGGCCAGGGAACAGCCTGAGGACAGTAGGAGTATAGAGATCCCTACTCTCATTTATCACCCTAACATGCATGGACATGTGGATGACATAGGTAACGTACCAGTGGGCCATCCATGCTCATCTATAATACACAGCCTTGAGTTAATAAATCATAGGACCAGCTGCAATGGAAGTCACCCATAATGGTAATCATATTCATAATATTATGACCCCCCCCCAAAAAATCTCCAAAGCGACCAATGAGATTTCTTCTAGCACCACTGTAGCAGATGTAGTGAGGGAATGTGAGTCTACAGTATGTACACTGCTGGGAGTTGGGGGAGGTGTAGAGGACAAGGTGGGGTCCTCTGGGGCAGGGGCTAGCTGCAGTATGAAAGGATGGGAGAGGGGGGACTATATACAGCAACTAAGTGGAGTCAGCATGCTGATGGTCCTCTGCTCCAGCAGAGCTACTAGGCTCAGAGGTCCCCTCCCTCTCCCAGGCTCCTGCTAAACCACACTGGGCATAACTACTGCTGCTACCCAGGGAAAGACACGACCTAATCCCCACAGCAGAGATGCAACGCAAGTGCAGTGTCATCACCATGTGGTAAATTCCTTTCTAGACCAGGGCTCTCTATCTGTTCCTGGAAAGCTACCGCCCTGTAGGTTTTCACTCCGAGCCTAATCTACAGCACCTGATTCTAATAATTAGAGCCAGGTTAGTTACAACTGGGGTTGGACAGAAAACCTGCAGGACGGGCCCTAGAACATGGTTGGAGAGCCCTGTTCTAGACCAATAAGAAAGAGAGTTCCAAACCTCTCTGCCAATAACAGCTAATTTTCAGTTTTTACCACCCCACTCAGACCACTCCCAGATAATCCTGTCAAAACGATTGCTTGAGAAATTACACCTTCCTAAAAAGCTATTTTTGTTTCTCTTTGACAATCACAGTAAGGTACTCAATTGTTACCCAGAAATGATATGATTTTGAAATAAAAATGTCTGCATTGGACCTTTAAGGGTGATGGGCCACAAGACACCAGAACAGCTTCAATGCACCTTGGCATAGTGTCTGGAACCAGTGTACCAGTGTCTGGAACTCTATTGGAGGGATGCTACACCATTCTTCCACTAGAACAGCTTCAATGCACCTTGGCATAGTGTCTGGAACCAGTGTACCAGTGTCTGGAACTCTATTGGAGGGATGCTACACCATTCTTCCACCAGAACAGCTTCAATGCACCTTGGCATAGTGTCTGGAACCAGTGTACCAGTGTCTGGAACTCTATTGGAGGGATGCTACACCATTCTTCCACCAGAACAGCTTCAATGCACCTTGGCATAGTGTCTGGAACCAGTGTACCAGTGTCTGGAACTCTATTGGAGGGATGCTACACCATTCTTCCACCAGAACAGCTTCAATGCACCTTGGCATAGTGTCTGGAACCAGTGTACCAGTGTCTGGAACTCTATTGGAGGGATGCTACACCATTCTTCCACCAGAACAGCTTCAATGCACCTTGGCATAGTGTCTGGAACCAGTGTACCAGTGTCTGGAACTCTATTGGAGGGATGCTACACCATTCTTCCACCAGAACAGCTTCAATGCACCTTGGCATCTGTCTGGAACCAGTGTACCAGTGTCTGGAACTCTATTGGACATGCTACACCATTCTTCCACCAGAACAGCTTCAATGCACCTAGTGTCTGGAACCAGTGTACCAGTGTCTGGAACTCTATTGGAGGGATGCTACACCATTCTTCCACTAGAACAGCTTCAATGCACCTTGGCATAGTGTCTGGAACCAGTGTACCAGTGTCTGGAACTCTATTGGAGGGATGCTACACCATTCTTCCACTAGAACAGCTTCAATGCACCTTGGCATAGTGTCTGGAACCAGTGTACCAGTGTCTGGAACTCTATTGGAGGGATGCTACACCATTCTTCCACCAGAAATTCCATCATTTGGTGTTTTGTTGACGGTAGTGGAAAACGCTGCCTCCAATAAGTGTTCAATTGGGTTGACATCTGGTGAGACACACACACACACACACACACACACACACACACACACACGCACACGCACACACACACACACACACTGAAAGGCTGAAGGGAGGGTGGGTGGGACTGAGGAGAGGGTGGGTGGGACTGAGGGGAGGGTGGGTGGGACTGAGGAGAGGGTGGGTGGGACTGAGGAGAGGGTGGGTGGGACTGAGGAGAGGGTGGGTGGGACTGAGGAGAGGGTGGGTGGGACTGAGGAGAGGGTGGGTGGGACTGAGGAGAGGGGTGGGTGGGACGGAAGGGAGGGGAAGGAGGCCATGGGGTGTTAAATAGCAATCCAGAGGAGAGAGAGGGGGCATTTTAAAGAAGCCGTTTCAACTTAAACCTCAGAGATGAATCCTTAGCAGTAAGCCTGGTGGCCTTCTTATCTCTCATCGCCCTGCTAACCATTCTGATAGAGAGAGAGGCTGAGATAGAGGGGGGGGGGGGTCTTCCAGTAATGATGGAGGAAACCTCTTTAATGCGTGAGACGAGGACCTCCAATTTGAGCTTAGGGGAGAAACCACATGAAAGAAAAGAGAGAGCAGGGAGAAAAGGAGAAGGGTACAAATAACTGGAGTAGAGGAGTAAAAGAAGAGGGGAGAATTCCCTTTCCGTTGGTGCTTTGGCAGTGCTAAAAAAAGGGGATTTATTCCATCAAAGGGGGATCAGAGAGACCCCTTCTCCTGTTCTGTTGCCTGTGATGAAGGGTGCTGACTGGGGGAGGAACGTGTGTGTAGGTAGAGGGTGCTGACTGGGGGAGGAACGTGTGTGTAGGTAGAGGGTGCTGACTGGGGGAGGACCGTGTGTGTGGGTAGAGGGTGCTGACTGGGGAGGAATGTGTGAGAGGGTAGAGGGTGCTGACTGGGGGAGGAACGTGTGTGAGGGTAGAGGGTGCTGACTGGGGAGGAACGTGTGTGAGGGTAGAGGGTGCTGACTGGGGAGGAACGTGTGTGTAGGTAGAGGGTGCTGACTGGGGAGGAACGTGTGTGAGGGAGGGTGCTGACTGGGGAGGGTGCTGACTGGGGTAGGTAGAGGGTGCTGACACGTGTGTGTAGGTAGAGGGTGCTGACTGGGGAGGAACGTGTGAGGGTAGAGGGTGCTGACTGGGGAGGAACGTGTGTGTAGGTAGAGGGTGACTGACTGGGGAGGAACGTGTGTGAGGGTAGAGGGTGCTGACTGGGAGGAACTGGGGGGTAGAGGGTGCTGAGGGGAGGAACGTGTGTGAGGGTAGAGGGTGCTGACAGGGGGGGGAGGAACGTGTGTGTAGGTAGAGGGTGCTGACTGGGGAGGAACGTGTGTGTAGGTAGAGGGTGCTGACTGGGGAGGAACGTGTGTGTAGGTAGAGGGTGCTGACAGGGGAGGAACGTGTGTGTAGGTAGAGGGTGCTGACTGGGGAGGAACGTGTGTGTAGGTAGAGGGTGCTGACAGGGGAGGAACGTGTGTGTGGGTAGAGGGTGCTGACAGGGGGGAACGGAAGAGGGTGTGTGAGGAACGTGTGGTAGAGGGTGCTGACAGGGGGAGGAACGGTGTGTGGGGAGGAACGTGTGGTAGAGGGTGCTGACAGGGGAGGAACGTGTGTGTAGGTAGAGGGTGCTGACTGGGGAGGAACGGAACTGTGTGTGTGTAGGTAGAGGGTGCTGACAGGGGAGGAACGTGTGTGGTAGGGTAGAGGGTGCTGACTGGGGAGGAACGTGTGTGTGAGGTAGAGGGTGCTGACTGGGGGAGGAACGTGTGTGTAGGGTAGAGGGTGCTGACTGGGGAGGAACGTGTGTGTAGGTAGAGGGTGCTGACTGGGGAGGAACGTGTGTGTGGGTAGAGGGTGCTGACTGGGGAGGAACGTGTGTGTGGGTAGAGGGTGCTGACAGGGGGGAGGAACGTGCTGTGGGGAGGAACGTGTGGGGTAGAGGGTGCTGACTGGGGAGGAACGTGTGTGTGGGTAGAGGGTGCTGACTGGGGAGGAACGTGTGTAGAGGGTGCTGACAGGGGGAGGAACGGGTGCTGACAGGGGAGGAACGTGTGTGTGGGTAGAGGGTGCTGACTGGGGAGGAACGTGTGTGTGGGTAGAGGGTGCTGACTGGGGAGGGTGACTGGGGAGGAACGTAGGGTAGAGGGTGCTGACTGGGGAGGAACGTGTGTGTAGGTAGAGGGTGCTGAGGGGAGGAACGCTGAGGGTGCTGACTGGGGAGGAACGTGTGTGTAGGTAGAGGGTGCTGACTGGGGAGGAACGGTGTGTGGGTAGAGGGTGCTGACAGGGTGAGGAGGAGAGGGTGCTGACTGGGGAGGAACGTGGGGGTAGAGGGTGCTGACAGGGGAGGAACGTGTGTGTGGGTAGAGGGTGCTGACAGGGGAGGAACGTGTGTGTAGGGTAGAGGGTGCTGACAGGGGGAGGAACGTGTGTGAGGGTAGAGGGTGCTGACAGGGGAGGAACGTGTGTGAGGGTAGAGGGTGCTGACTGGGGAGGAACGTGTGTGTAGGAGACTGACTGGGGAGGAACGTGTGTGAGGGTAGAGGGTGCTGACTGGGGAGGAACGTGTGTGGGTAGAGGGTGCTGACAGGGGAGGAACGTGTGTGTAGGTAGAGGGTGCTAGAGGGTGCTGACTGGGGAGGAACGTGTGTGTGCTGAGGTAGAGGGTGCTGACTGGGGAGGAACGTGTGTGAGGGTAGAGGGTGCTGACTGGGGAGGAAGAGGGTGCTGACAGGGGAGGAACGTGTGTGTAGGTAGAGGGTGCTGACAGGGGAGGAACGTGTGTGTGGTAGAGGGTGCTGAGGGGAGGGTGCTGACAGGGGAGGAGGAACGTGTGTGTGAGGTAGAGGGTGCTGACTGGGGAGGAACGCTGACTGGGGAGGAACGTGTGAGGGTAGAGGGTGCTGACTGGGGAGGAACGTGTGTGAGGGTAGAGGGTGCTGACTGGGGAGGAACGTGTGTGAGGGTAGAGGGTGCTGACTGGGGAGGAACGTGTGTGAGGGTAGAGGGTGCTGACTGGGGAGGGGAACGTGTGTGAGGGTAGAGGGTGCTGACTGGGGAGGAACGTGTGTGAGGGTAGAGGGTGCTGACTGGGGAGGAACGGTGTGAGGGTAGTGTGACAGGGGAGGAACGTGTGGTAGAGGGTGCTGACAGGGGGAGGAACGTGTGTGGGTAGAGGGTGCTGACTGGGGAGGAACGTGTGTGTAGGTAGAGGGTGCTGACTGGGGAGGAACGTGTGTGAGGGTAGAGGGTGCTGACAGGGGGAGGAACGTGTGTGAGGGTAGAGGGTGCTGACAGGGGAGGAACGTGTGTGAGGGTAGAGGGTGCTGACAGGGTGAGGAACGTGTCTGAGGGTAGAGGGTGCTGACAGAGGGAGGAACGTGTCTGAGGGTAGAGGGTGCTGACAGGGGGAGGAACGTGTCTGAGGGTAGAGGGTGCTGACAGGGGGAGGAACGTGTGTGTAGGTAGAGGGTGCTGACAGTGGGGTGGAGCTCAGTATACTGGAAATCAAACACAACCAATCACATAGAGTGCTGGAGTGGCAGAAAAACACAGAGGAAACACACACAACCATTAGGTTTGGGTAGTGCATAAATAGGAGGGTTTGGTGCCGTGAGAGTGTATGATTGTTTAAAAACTATTGTGTGAAGTGTGTGAAGCTTTTACCTGTTTGTCTGTGAGGGCATAGATGTGCTGGTAGTCTGGGCTGAAGAGCAGATCTCTGTGGATGGGACTCCCCTCGCTCACCACCCCATTCTCATACAGCATGGCAGGATGGTTGATAGAATTCACCAGGATCTGCAACACACAGGACAGGACAGAGACGTCATCACACTCACAGTATACTCACAGTACACTCACAGGCAGGATAACACACAATCGCAATCAGCATTACAGTCAGAGGACAGGACACAGTCACCAGTACAGTGCAACACAGCCCAGACTCTGGTATGTTCTCAGGAAGGTTCCGACAGGTCAGAAGTGAAATAGGGCAGGTCGTGTCTGTAATGTGAGACTTTACACGGCCAAATAAAAGTGGATTGTGTGTAATGTCAGTGACAGAATGATAGAGCTCTGTGGCGCATCCCAACCACAACATAAAGGAAACCAACGGCCGCTGTAAATCTGACTGTCTATTTCTGCTCCACAACCATCAATCACTACACAACTTTACACAATGCCGCTGCTGCACTGGGGCAGGGTAGAGGTGCTGGGGAGGAACGTGTGTGAGGGTAGAGGGTGCTGACAGGGGGAGGAACGTGTGTGGTAGAGGGTGCTGACTGGGGAGGAACGTGTGTGTAGAGGGTGCTGACTGGGGAGGAACGTGTGTGAGGGTAGAGGGTGCCCAAAATAAACAACACTCACACACACTCTCTCTCTATCACTCTGACTCTCTCTCGTTCTCTCTCTCTCACACACACTCTCTCTCATCACTCTGACTCTCTCTCGTTCTCTCTCTCTCACACACACTCTCTCTCTATCACTCTGACTCTCTCTCGTTCTCTCTCTCTCACACACACTCTCTCTCTATCACTCTGACTCTCTCTCGTTCTCTCTCTCTCACACACACTCTCTCTCTATCACTCTGACTCTCTCTCGTTCTCTCTCTCTCACACACACTCTCTCTTGTATCACTCTGACTCTCTCTTGTTCTCTCTCTCTCACACACTCTCTCTCTATCACTCTGACTCTCTCTCGTTCTCTCTCTCTCACACACACTCTCTCTATCACTCTGACTCTCTCTTGTTCTCTCTCTCACACACACTCTCTCTCTATCACTATGACTCTCTCGTTCTCTCTCTCTCACACACACTCTCTCTCTCTCTATCACTCTGACTCTCTCTCGTTCTCTCTCTCTCTCACACACTCTCTCTATCACTCTGACTCTCTCTCATTCTCTCACACACACTCTCTCTATCACTCTGACTCTCTCTCGTTCTCTCTCTCTCACACACTCTCTCTCTATCACTCTGACTCTCTCTCTCTCTCACACACACACTCTCTCTCTATCACTCTGACTCTCTCTTGTTCTCCCTCTCTGACACACACTCTCTCTCTCTATCACTCTGACTCTCTCTCGTTCTCTCTCACACACACTCTCTCTCTCACACACTCTCTCTCTCACACACACTCTCTCTCTATCACTCTGACTCTCTCTCATTCTCTCTCTCTCACACACACACACACACACACACACACACACACACACACACACACACACACACACACACACACACACACACACACACACACACACACACACACACTCTCTATCACTCTCTCTCGTTCTCTCACACACACACACACACACACACACACACACACACACACACACACACACACACACACACACACACACACACTCTCTCTCTCTCACTCTGACTCCCTCTCGTTCTCTCTCTCACACACACACACTCTCTCTATCACTCTGACTCTCTCTCGTTCTCTCTCTCACACACACACTCTCTCTCTATCACTCTGACTCTCTCTCGCTCTCTCTCACACACACTCTCTCTCTATCACTGACTCTCTCTCTCACACACTCTCTCTATCACTCTGACTCTCTCTCGTTCACACACACACACACACACACACACACACACACACACACACACACACACACACACACACACACACACACACACACACACACACACACACACACACACACACACACACACACACACACACACACACACACACACACACACACACACACACACTCTCTCCTCTATCACTCTGACTCTCTCTCGTACACACACACACACACACACACTCCTCTATCGTCACTGACCAACTGTTCCATTTCTACACAGCTGAAAGTTGAAATTCCTCTTCCTCATGTTACGGTGTAATTACAAAGGAATGATGTGAACACTGTAATGGCTGATGCATGCAGGGATGATCATTTCCAACAGAATACCTAATAAGAATGATCTGCATCAAACCAGGTACTCAGCAAGTACTCAAAAGATCACAACAAGGGTCTAATACATATTCAGCTATTCTGCCTCCAGAAATGCCTCCCTGTACAGTAGAACGTCTTAGTATAATAATAATCAATCAGAGTTGTGTTGGCCTTTGACTGGTTGCCAGGGGCGAGCAGCAGCGATTACTGGCTGAATGTGCTGCTGTGTTTGTCCTTACAGTGCAGAAGTCAGCCTGATCTCCACAGTGTGTTCTGTCCCACTGGAGTTCTGCCTGCCTGATAACATAACCACAGACTGCTAGACCCTGAGTAGACCCTGCTGCATTTAGCTAACGTACTGCAGCGGAGCTACGTGGGGGGGGCTAACTCACTAAAACAAATGGTCCTTGGATAATAACAACAGCTGCCCCCCCTCCCCTCTACCTTAGTGGGTATATTGATGTGAGGTTCAGGGAGCGTGACCTCCCCGTCCCCTCGTATTTCAGGCTCTAATGATGTACCCAGGCCGCGTGCCAGGTCAGTCTGATTAATAGCCCGCCTTGTCTCTAGCTCTCTCCCTCTCTGCCTGGGCACTGGGGAGGATATTACCTGACTGGGCATGACCATACCACAATACTACCACCTCTTTCAGAGAGGGCTGGAGAGGAGGGGTGGAGACGAGGGGTGGGGTGGAGAGAAGGGGTGGAGAGGAGAGAAGAGGTGAAGAGGAGAGGAGGGGTGGAGAGGAGGGGAGGGGAGGGGTGGAGATGAGGGTAGGGGAGGGGAGGGGTGGAGAGGATGAGTACAGAGGAGAGGGGTGGAGGGGAGGAGGGAGAGGAGAGGAGAGGATGAGTAGAGAGGAGAGGAGGGGAGGGGATGAGTAGAGAGGAGAGTAATGGAGAAGAAAGGAGAGGAAAGTAGAGAAGAGGATAGGAAAGAAGATGAGGGGAGGAGTGGAAAGGAGATGAGGGGAGGAGGGGAAAGGAGATAGGAAGGAGAGGAAAAGAGATGAGGGAAGGAGAGGGGAAAAGAGATGAGGGGAGGAGGGGAAAGGAGATGAGGGGAGGAGGGGAAAGGAGATGAGGGGAGGAGGGGAAAGGAGATGAGGGGAGGAGGGGAAAGGAGATGAGGGGAGGAGGGGAAAGGAGATGAGAGAGGGGAAAGGAGATGAGGAGGGGAGGGGAAAGGAGATGAGGGGAGGAGGGGAAAGGAGATGAGGGGAGGAGGGGAAAGGAGATGAAGGAGAGATGAGGGGAGGAGGGGAAAGGAGATGAGGGAGGAGGGGAAAGGAGATGAGGAGAGGAGGGGAAAGGAGATGAGGGGAGGAGGGGAAAGGAGATGATGGGAGGAGGGGAAAGGAGATGAGGGGAGGAGGGGAAAGGAGATGAGGGGAGGAGGGGAAAGGAGATGAGGGGAGGAGAGGAAAGGAGATGAGGGGAGGAGGAGGGAAGGAGATGAGGGAAGGAGAGGAAAAGGGATGAGGGGAGGAGAGGAAAAGAGATGAGGGGAGGAGATGAGGGGATGAGGGGAAAGGAGATGAGTTGAGGAGATGAGGGAAGGAGAGGAAAAGGGGAAATGAGATGAGGAGAGGAAAGGAGATGAGGGGAGGAGATGAGGGAGGGGAAAGGAGATGAGGAGAGGAGAGGAGGGGAAAGGAGATGAGGAGAGGAGGGGAAAGGAGATGAGGAGAGGAGGGGAAAGGAGATGAGGAGAGGAGGGGAAAGGAGATGAGGGAAAGGAGATGAAGGGAGGGTGAGAGAGCACACGCCTCACCTCCAAAGGCCCTCTGACCCCAGTCAGGCTGCTCCTACTTTTAGGAAGTGCCCTGCCCTGTAGCTTGGAACACAGCACATTGACGTGATTTTGGTGAAATGGTTCAGGAGGACACAGAGCCAGACCAGCAGGCAACTTTATGGTCTTTAATTCCAGTCTCCCCAACACCTGCTATAGTGCTGTATTCTCCAGAGCAGCTCCACAGTCAAGGGTCATCCAGTAGAATGTTCTGGAGCAGGAAGGGAGAGGGGGATGTTGAAGTGGCTAGCAGGCCTGGGATTCGTGGTCATGAGGCTTATTCCCTCCCATCAAGATTCTCCCTACAGGACACGTCTCATTACAGAGCCAGTGAGCCAGAGCTGATAATACCAAGGACACTGCATCCTCTCTCTCTCCTTCTCTCATCTCTCTCTCTCTTTTTACTATTCTCTTCCTCTCTCTCTTCTCCCTCTCTATTCTCTCACTCTCACTTCCAGGGAGGCTGCCAAAATGTGATCAGAACATTCACTTCAGGAGAGGAAGAGGGAGGGGAAGGGGCGGGACGGAGGGGGGACTGATGCTGTGTCCTATAACTTTAATGAATGGGAATCAGCAGGCAAGGTTACGGCAGAGGGAACAAACAGGAAGCTGAAGGCACCTCTTTCCTCTCCCCTGATTCATACTGTACTCTCTCTGCATTACCCTAGTCTAACCTCTCTCCCTGTCGCTAGAATATTCTACGTCCACAGCATAAGGAATTTCGCAGAAGGAATATAGAACATCTCGCCCTCCCCCTCTACTTTTACTTAAGAGGGACCCCTATGGTTAACAATTAGCCCAAGCCATAATTGAGTATAATGCATTTGCAATGATGGGAATAACTGGCCTGCCTCCATACATTTACTATACAACTGTAACGCAAAGATACACGTACCTCGCAGTTCAGTATCCTGTAAGAGGTCTGAGTGCAGGTCTCCTAGGCACACACACACACACGCACAAACACACACACAGGCATGCACACACACGCACAAACACACACACACAGGCACAAACACACACACACAGGCACACGCACACACACGCACAAACACACACACACGCACAAACACACACAAACACACACACACACACACACACACAGGCACAAACACACACACACGCACACACACACACACACACACACACACACACACACACACACACACACACACACACACACACACACACACACACACACACACACACACACACACACAGCCAGGGCCGTGCTGAGAGAGGGGAGCGCTCCACAGATTACTCAAACAATAGCCTCTTGAACACGAGCCAGGAGTTTTGCGAGAGGGAGAGTGGATAAATTCACTGCATTCAAGTCGGTCTCATCTCATAAAGGTGTCAAGAGATATGGAGTGGGGGGTGGGGGGGGGCGGTGAGCAAGACAAAAACTAATTCAATCCCCCCGGGCTGGAGGCTTTAAACGCGGCAGCCACACTTATTGCTGTTGTCATACAGTACATACCACTCACAGTAGATACCATGTTACTGGTGCTCAATCACAAGGACAGGTCACAGCATTACACTTCTCTACTGCTACAACCATCTACCTCCACCGTTCCACTTCAACACACTGATCAACCTGACATCCTTTTCACCTGGAGGTGAAACACACACACTTACTTCTGATAGTATGTGTGTAAAACCAAATACACACACACACACACACAAAGAACCAGGGCTTTACTGACTCGCCTAGTGAAATAAATACAAATACAAACAATTAACAGAGAGCAGAGAACAACAGATTATACAGGATTAAGTCAACATGGAACAGTCTGCACTGCTGGGCCCTCACATCTACTGGAAGTACAGTTGTGTAATACATGGCAGGTTTTACTAAGGTACAACCCTCCTCAATCTGTTTTATTGGAGTGGGAGGGAGAGTGGGAGAGAGGGAGAGAGGGAGAGTGGGAGGGAGAGTGGGAGAGAGGGAGAGTGGGAGAGGGAGGGACGGGGAGGGTGGGAGGGAGGGAGGTGGGAGGGAGGGTGGGAGGGAGAGAGGGAGGGGGAGGGAGGAGAGGGAGGGAGGGAGGGAAGGAGAGTAGGAGGCAGGGAAGGAGAGTGGGAGGGAGGGAGAGAGGGAGGATCAGGAGAGTGGGAGGGAGGTTGGGAGGGAGGGTGGGAGGGAGGGAGAGTGGGAGGGCGGGAGAGAGAGGGAGGGAGGGAGGGAGTGCCGGCTGGCAGGCGGGAGGGAAGGAGAGTGGGAGGGAGGGAAGGAGAGTAGGAGGCAGGGAAGGAGAGTGGGAGGGAGGGAGGGCTGGCGGGCGGGCGGGATGGAGAGAGGGAGGGAGGGTTAGGGCCAGGCTACTCCTCCCTGTCCTCCTCCTCTTCCTCCTCTCTCTGTGAACTGTAGCTGATTGGAGGTGGAGGGGAAGTGAGGGATTAGATAATAAAATGAAAACAGAGAGGAGCATGAATGAAGTCCTCTCCCCCCTGCTGTGCTGACTGTATTGTGTGCTGTAAACTATGGGGCTGCTGCTGGTCTCCACATGAGTCAGGATTAAGGTCAGGGTGAGTTCACCAGCAGGTCCACCTTGGCTGCTCACAAGCCAACCAAACACCACCACAGCCTCAGACAAAGGTCCTGTCTAATGCAACTCCAGATCAGCTCGTGACATATCCATATTAGAGGAGTGTGGGAGAGGGAGGGATCCAACCATGCACACGCTATAACAAAGCAGTAGTCAAGTGTCCCTTCTCCACATTGGATCTTTATCCAGAGTCAAAGGGCAGGTTCATTCCACTGCTGGCATCTTCTATTAGATTAGACTCTGTGAGCGGAGCGGAGGAAGGGGGTATTCTGACAGTACAGAATACAGGAAGCCAGCGGTGTGGTCGCCATGCAACACAACACCAGGCAGGAAATACCTGCAGAGATTAAGACAAGTGAATGACAGGTGCTTTGTCATGAGATCCATCCCTGTCGCCTCCCTGCCTCCCTGCCTCCCTGCCTCCCTCCCTCCCTCCCTCCCTGCAGTCTCCCTCCCTCTCTATGTCCCCCCTCCCTGCCTGTCCTGTGTCAATGCCAGACACTACAGCAGTAGCCAGTGACCCTTCAAATCCCGGTTGTTGGAAATCTATTTACTCTGGCTTGGAGTGGACACAGTGAGACATTTGGCTAATGAAATCAAACAGGGGCACTTCCCAGATGAGACTGGAACCAATTTCATTATGCCCCCAGCACTGTACTATGGGCTGCCCTCCTGCGCTTCCTGCCTCTGGGCTGGGGTGATGATGAGGATCCATACCGAGCCTGGCCTCAAGTGTAATAGTTGATATTATGTCACTTTAGCCCCCTGTTCTGACTATTTTCATCTTTGCACGTACAGACAAAAACACGGTATCAATGTGATCATTTAAATATACCTCGCAAAGCATCAACAAAGCTCGCTTAAAAATCCCCGCTCAACGCCCCCGAAGCCCACTCAATGTTTGTCAAACTATTAAGACAACTGTTAAATTCAATGAGCCAAAACCATCAAACATTATATATGGTTATTAAAGTGATCAAGCCCACTGTTAGACATGGTGTAGAATGATGACACCTGGTGCTACTGTCTGTCTCAGTCTGCTTGTGACCCTTCCTTTCTGGAGGACGTCCAGAGTATCACACACACCTGCTGACTGCACAGTCTGCATCTCCTCCTCTGTTCCACCACTACGCACCGACACACGCACACACAAGCACACAAACACCCAGTATCAGCCACATCAGCGTGACAGTTTACTCAGTGAAATGAACCATCTTTCACTGACTGCACCACTGGTTACACCGAGGCCCCAGGGCACAGCCAGGCAGGCAGGCAGGCAGGCAGGCAGGCAGGCAGGCAGGCAGGCAGGCAGGCAGGCAGGCAGGCAGGCAGGCAGGCAGACAGACAGACAGACAGACAGACAGACAGACAGACAGACAGACAGACAGACAGACAGACAGACAGACAGAGGCAGGCAGGCAGGCAGGCAGGCAGAACACTGTAGCTCTACGGTAAGACAGACAGACAGACAGAACACTGTAGCTCTACGGTAAGACAGACAGATAGACAGACAGACAGAACACTGTAGCTTTACGGTAAGACAGACAGACAGACAGACAGACAGACAGACAGACAGACAGACAGACAGACAGACAGACAGACAGACAGGCAGGCAGGCAGGCAGGCAGACAGGCAGGCAGACAGACAGAACACTGTAGCTCTACGGTAAGACAGACAGACAGACAGACAGACGGACGGACAGACGGGCAGGCAGGCAGGCAGGCAGGCAGGCAGGCAGACAGACAGAACACTGTAGCTCTACGGTAAGACAGACAGATAGACAGACAGACAGAACACTGTAGCTTTACGGTAAGACAGACAGACAGACAGAACAGGCAGGCAGACAGACAGACAGAACACTGTAGCTCTACGGTAAGACAGACAGACAGACAGACAGACAGACAGACAGACAGACAGACAGACAGACACTGGAGCTCTACGGACGACGGACAGACAGACAGACGGGCAGGCAGGCAGGCAGGCAGGCAGGCAGGCAGACAGACAGAACACTGTAGCTCTACGGTAAGACAGACAGATAGACAGACAGACAGAACACTGTAGCTTTACGGTAAGACAGACAGACAGACAGACAGACAGACAGACAGACAGACAGACAGACAGACAGACAGACAGACAGACAGACAGACAGAACACTGTAGCTGTACGGTAACATGTCACAGGACAACCTCCCCTGACGCACGCCTCCGCTGGGGTCTGTCATTAACAATAAGAAAGGTTCCTGTCTCTGTATGAGAGAAAGAGAAAGGCATGAATCCACCCACCCCTCCCTCCCTCTCTCTGCGTTTGAAGTCCCCCCTCATCAGGGCTGCATCTGTTGTAGTGGAGCGGGAAAAGTGCATGAAGCCTAGTCCTCAGGGGACTGGCTGGCATGTCTCAGCCTAAACCCTCTTTAATCTTTCAGAGTTTCCCCGCTGCCATCTCCCCACGCTGCCACTACAACCATGGCTCTGCTCGCTGGCGCTCTTGACATAACTAGGTCTCCCTGTGCATAATGCAGCAGCTACCCACTAGACTCCTGCCTTTGATATGGGGCCCATTGAAGTGGAGATCTGCATCTGATTGAACACAATCACTGGCTAATTAATGAGATGGAGGGGGCAAGAACCACCGCAACCAGTCAGTCCTCAACACTGCCCATGTCTGCCCGCCGGTGCCAGGCGCCCGTCCCCTAAGGGGGACGCAGCAGGACCGCGGCATGGCAGGCAACAGACGCTCTGGAACGTGTGTGTGGTGACACAGTTTTGTGACAATGCGATTCAGAGGATGATTAATTGTTTGAGGCCTCGACATAGCCTGACAGCAACGCTAGAAGAACCAGAAGTAGGTTATGTGCTAGCAAAGAAGGGTACCCGAATACTGTTGCTGCTGAATGTACAATTATCAGGCCTAAATGAGCTGCGGTGGTGTATTGTGTTGATACAACATCAGGTTGAGTTGTATCGTCATTAAGAAGGGATTTCCTGTAGTGGACAGGATAATAGAGAGCAGGTGAAGAAAGAGAAGAGGCGTTGATGAGGAAGCAGCCCGACAGAGGAGAGAGGAGCCAGCTCTCTGATTAAAAAGACCCCGGCGACAGCTGAGACCAGACACCCTTTACCCAGCGATCCCATCCTCCAGCTCATCAGCATCTCCTGACCTCTGCCCTCTCTGAGTACCCCAACACATCTCTCCATTCGTCCCGTCATACCACTGATATGTTTTCCACCTCATAAAGTCCACGTAATTCACTCACAGACAGATGGAACTATGTGGAAGTGTTCTTTTTCATGTGGATCTAGAGCACAGGCACAGAAGACAAAACCCCAGAACTAGCATACATACAGCAGGGCTATAACACCTCACCAGAGCCTTTTGTCCCAGAGGGCATTGCTGTGCCAAGGGTGACAAGGCCTGGTTATGGTAGGAACACTCTCATTGGTCTAGACGGGTGTGAAGGGGAAACCAGGTAGGCCCAGAGCTTGAGGAAATAAGTAGTCGGTGAGGGGGGACTAATCATAGGGCCTCTGGTGTAGTGGTCTCCAGACTCCGGCCTAGCTCTTGTTTTTACAACCCCGGTCATAAGCATTTCATTATGACAGCTCCTAGATGAGGGCAGGGGCCTTTTCAATGTGATCTGCTCTCGCTGCATTCCGCCTCCCCCTTCCTCCTGCAATATCTGATTTGGCTCTGGGTCTACACTGCCGACCGGATCCTCAGAGCATTACAAAGAATTCCATTTATATTTCCCCCTTCCTAAACTTGCCTCTCTACTTTCTTTGACATACCCGACGCGCACTGGCAGTCAAGCGAAACACACTGTACGGTTTAAACCAGGGGAAAAGAATGCAAGGTTTGCCCTGCAGTGAGCAGAGAAACTACTTCCAAGCCATCTCCATTTGTCAAGAACAGTGCTGTGGAACCAAGGAGCCACTACAGAACAGTCTCTTAGTGGAACAGGAGGAACAATAGACTAATGGAACCCAGAATATACAAGGGGGGAAATGACACAAGATAAAGATGTTTTATATATAGTACATCTGCCAATGCATACAGTACATTTATCATTTAAGATATGGGTCATACAAAGATAACTAGAAGAGACACACTGTATCCGTTTTTTATGGAGATAAATGTCAGACCTTTATCCCCCCCCCACCCTCACACACTAGCCTTGGATGCCTTCAATAGAGAATATAGGTCAGCCCTGCAAGACAGAGCATATCGTGGTTCTACCCAGCTCTCTGAACGCTAGCGAGGCAACACAGAGAACAATCTGTTCCTCTGAAATAGGATGTAATCAGCCTTTGTACAGCAATCTGTCTTTGGACGTCCATTATACATCTTCTTTTTCAATAAGACGCAAACTATGAGGTACTGAAGTGTTCCTGGACAAGCAGACCATCTAGTAAACACCACCCTTAAAACCACAGTCCTCCTGAAATAGCCCCATTCCCCCTGCCTCATCAAGAGTACCCAACAAGGTAATGATGTCAGCTTTAATGGATAAACTGTATACTGTCATCAAGACACTGTGTAAACAACACTGGAGAGCAGAAAGCCATGGCTGAGAAGCCCCAGTGAGGAAAGCAGGGATGACACCGGAATAGAAGGAAAGGAAATGAACCTGGAGAGAGAGAAAGAGAGAGAGAGAGAGCTGTGTCTGTCTGACTAGAGGATAAAAACAACTAGCTAACTGCTGTAGAGAATAACAAGCAGGCCGTGTGTTGTGTTGTTTTGTAGCCCCAGAGCAGAGGTGTTTCTAAAAACACTCTCTACAGAGAGGTGCCATGTGGAGCTAACAGGAGACTCACATGTAGATGGGGGAGAGAGGGAGAGAAGAGCCTGGGGGAGGGAAAATAACTACAAGGAGACTCTAAGGTAAGAGGCGAGAAGGGGTGGAGAGGACAGCAATGGGGCCCCTGAGTCAACACAGCTAGCTACTGTAGGTAGGTGGCACCGCTGTGTACTGTACATGCTGATTGGATATTTCTAATCCATGAGCTTCAAGAGAAAAATATTTTGTAAATCAGATAAAACTTCCCCGTCAACGACCAAGCCACATCAAACTGACCATCAATCTGACCACAGGTCTATTGAGCAGCATGGCTGTGGTTTGGAGTGTCCTGTACAGCATGGCTGTGGTGTGGAGTGTCCTGTACAGCATGGCTGTGGTGTGGAGTGTCCTGTACAGCATGGCTGTGGTGTGGAGTGTCCTGTACAGCATGGCTGTGGTGTGGAGTGTCCTGTACAGCATGGCTGTGGTGTGGAGTGTCCTGTACAGCATGGCTGTGGTTTGGTGTGTCCTGTACAGCATGGCTGTGGTTTGGTGTGTCCTGTACAGCATGGCTGTGGTGTGGAGTGTCCTGTACAGCATGGCTGTGGTGTGGAGAGCGTGTTTGGTGTGTGAGAGGAGACAGAGCAGTGGTTTGGTGTGTGAGAGGAGGCAGAGCTGTAGTTTGGTGTGTGAGAGGAGGCAGAGCTGTAGTTTGGTGTGTGAGAGGAGACAGAGCAGTGGTTTGGTGTGTGAGAGGAGACAGAGCTATAGTTTGGTGTGTGAGAGGAGACAGAGCAGTGGTTTGGTGTGTGAGAGGAGACAGAGCTGTAGTTTGGTGTGTGAGAGGAGACAGAGCTGTAGTTTGGTGTGTGAGAGGAGACAGAGCTGTGGTTTGGTGTGTGAGAGGAGACAGAGCTGTAGTTTGGTGTGTGAGAGGAGACAGAGCTGTAGTTTGGTGTGTGAGAGGAGGCAGAGCTGTAGTTTGGTGTGTGAGAGGAGACAGAGCTGTAGTTTGTTTGAGAGGAGACAGAGCAGTGGTTTGGTGTGTGAGAGGAGACAGAGCAGTGGTTTGGTGTGTGAGAGGAGACAGAGCTGTAGTTTGGTGTGTGAGAGGAGGCAGAGCTGTAGTTTGGTGTGTGAGAGGAGACAGAGCTGTAGTTTGGTGTGTGAGAGGAGGCAGAGCAGTGGTTTGGTGTGTGAGAGGAGGCAGAGCTGTGGTTTGGTGTGTGAGAGGAGACAGAGCAGTGGTTTGGTGTGTGAGAGGAGACAGAGCAGTGGTTTGGTGTGTGAGAGGAGACAGAGCAGTGGTTTAGTGTGTGAGAGGAGGCAGAACTGTAGTTTGGTGTGTGAGAGGAGACAGAGCTGTAGTTTGGTGTGTGAGAGGAGACAGAGCTGTAGTTTGGTGTGTGAGAGGAGGCAGAGCTGTAGTTTGGTGTGTGAGAGGAGACAGAGCTGTGGTTTGGTGTGTGAGAGGAGACAGAGCTGTAGTTTGGTGTGTGAGAGGAGACAGAGCTGTAGTTTGGTGTGTGAGAGGAGGCAGAGCTGTAGTTTGGTGTGTGAGAGGAGACAGAGCTGTAGTTTGGTGTGTGAGAGGAGACAGAGCAGTGGTTTGGTGTGTGAGAGGAGACAGAGCAGTGGTTTGGTGTGTGAGAGGAGACAGAGCTGTAGTTTGGTGTGTGAGAGGAGGCAGAGCTGTAGTTTGGTGTGTGAGAGGAGACAGAGCTGTAGTTTGGTGTGTGAGAGGAGGCAGAGCAGTGGTTTGGTGTGTGAGAGGAGGCAGAGCTGTGGTTTGGTGTGTGAGAGGAGACAGAGCAGTGGTTTGGTGTGTGAGAGGAGACAGAGCAGTGGTTTGGTGTGTGAGAGGAGACAGAGCAGTGGTTTAGTGTGTGAGAGGAGGCAGAACTGTAGTTTGGTGTGTGAGAGGAGACAGAGCAGTGGTTTGGTGTGTGAGAGGAGACAGAGCTGTATCACTTAGAGCTGGAGCCAGCTGCAGGGAGCAGCCAGCTGGAGACTGTTGTTTAGACTGCTCTATGAGTCAGGCTGCTAATGGGCCTCTCTCTCTGCTGAAGTGGTAACATCCTCTACAACTATGTACAGTATGAGAGTGAGAGAGAGAGCGTGTTTGTGAGGGAGGGGATATCAATTAGCAGGTTCAAGTGTGAGTACTGTACAATTGCATGTACCAGTGTGTGTGTCTGTGTGTGTGTGTATGTGTGTGTGTGTGTGTCTGTGTGTGTGTTTGTGTGTGTTAGGTTTGAATATCTTCTCCGTCATTTACAAATGTTCCACCCAGAGAATAAATCCCTTTTCTCCTAGGTAACCCGGTATTTCAAAACAAAACCAGACGTGTCATAACTAAAGCATTATAAAACACATAAATATGTCTGGATTTGATTAGAGCTTTGATCAGCATGAAAACTCTAGCCTGATGCTACCTGAGCCTGATGCTACCTGAGCCTGATGAGGCCTACATTAAAGACATTTAATGAGCCCTACATTAAAGACATTTAATGAGCCCTACATTAAAGACATTTAATGAGCCCTACATTAAAGACATTTAATGAGCCCTACATTAAAGACATTTAATGAGCCCTATATTAAAGACATTTTATGAGACCTACATTAAAGACATTTTATGAGACCTACATTAAAGACATTTAATGAGCCCTACATTAAAGACATTTAATGAGCCCTACATTAAAGACATTTAATGAGCCCTATATTAAAGACATTTAATGAGACCTACATTAAAGACATTTAATGAGACCTACATTAAAGACATTTAATGAGACCTACATTAGACATTTAATGAGCCCTACATTAAAGACATTTTATGAGACCTACATTAAAGACATTTAATGAGACCTACATTAAAGACATTTTATGAGACCTACATTAAAGACATTTAATGAGCCCTACATTAAAGACATTTAATGAGCCCTATATTAAAGACATTTAATGAGACCTACATTAAAGACATTTAATGAGACCTACATTAAAGACATTTAATGAGACCTACATTAGACATTTAATGAGCCCTACATTAAAGACATTTTATGAGACCTACATTAAAGACATTTAATGAGACCTACATTAAAGACATTTAATGAGACCTACATTAAAGACATTTAATGAGCACTACATTAAAGACATTTAATGAGACCTACATTAAAGACATTTAATGAGCCCTATATTAAAGACATTTTATGAGACCTACATTAAAGACATTTAATGAGACCTACATTAAAGACATTTAATGAGCCCTACATTAAAGACATTTTATGAGACCTACATTAAAGACATTTAATGAGACCTACATTAAAGACATTTTATGAGACCTACATTAAAGACATTTAATGAGACCTACATTAAAGACATTTTATGAGACCTACATTAAAGACATTTCATGAGACCTACATTAAAATTACACACCTCCTTTAAACCATGAAGCTGGGAGAGAACATGTTTCATGCCATATACACGTGGCTCACAAAGTTACAATTATAGGCTAGCAATTTGATTTTCATTTTGAAATATAATAGAGCCTCTTCACATAATTATTAGGCTGACACATATATACCTTTCACAATATTTCCCCTGATGTTATTAGCCTACCTCCTCTTTCTCTCTCTATTGTTGCTTCATTCCTTCCTCCTTTCAACAGTTAAATGAAATACGTTTTGTTGTCCTTATCTCATCATTCTGACATCCTTGGAAGTTTACGTACAGCTTAGCCAAATACATTTAAACTCAGTTTTTCACAATTCCTGACATTTAATCCTGGTAAACATTCCCTGTCTTAGGTCAGTTAGGATCACCATTTTATTTTAAGAATGTGAAATGTCAGCATTGTAGTAGAGAATGATTTATTTCAGCTTTTAATTCTTTCATCACATTCCCAGTGGGTCAGAAGTTTACATACACTCAATTAGTATTTGGTAGCATTGCCTTGAAATTGTTTAACTTGGGTCAAACATTTCGGGTAGCCTTCCACAAGCTTCCCACAATAAGTTGGGTGAATTTTGGCCCATTCCTCCTGACAGAGCTGGTGTAACTGAGTCAGGTTTGTAGGCCTCCTTGCTCGCACACGCTTTTCAGTTCTGCCCACAAATTTTCTATGGCATTGCGGTCAGGACTTTGTGATGGCCACTCCAATGTGTCATGCACAGTGTGTCATGCACAGTGTGTCATGCACAAAGTAGATGTCCTAACTGACTTGCCAAAACTATAGTTTGTTAACAAGAAATTTGTGGAGTGGTTGAAAAATGAGTTTTAATGACTCCAACCTAAGTGTATGTAAACTACCGACTTCAAATGTGTATATATATCTTGACTATCTATTTTGGATGCAAATTCAAGCAAAAGACTGTGAGAGAGTGCTCTCGTGCGCATAGAGTTAAAGCAACAACATTTGAGTGAAAGGCTGTTTCAAAATTCTGCAGCTGCAATTTAAAAAATGATCTTAACAATAAAAAAAGGTGACCCCTGAAAGCCAGATGGAGATGTGTAAATTAGACCGTCTTTACATTAGTGTAGCATAGGCTATTCTGCAGCAAATGCAGGCCTACCTGTCACAAGAAAAAAGGTTGCCATTTTGAGATGATACATGCATGGTGAACTGCGCTCCATACTGAGATGGGTTGTCTGTCCCCACCCTGAGCGTTGATTCATCATAGCAGAGAGAAGATTCCCATGGAATGTAACAGTTCAAATTCACATCATGCTGTTCATAGAAATTGCATTCTAACTGACCAGTTTCTCACGGTTATTAATACCGGGAAAAGGAAAAGGGTTTTGGCGGTTAATCTCGGTAACCCGGTTCTTGCTATTCAACCCTGTGTGTGTGTGTGTGTGTGTGTGTGTGCCCAAGGCGTATCTGCATGTGTGTGCCGCAATGTTCACTACATAACACAACATTGAATTACCATTCACAACATCAATGGTCAACCGTTAATCCTAATATCCGCAGCCTGCCTCCACTGCTCAGTGCAGTGTTCCATGGTGCCTGGCTACAGGGAGGAGGACAGAGCAGTGAGCCTCACAGAGAGACAGACAGACAGCATCACAATCACAGTTGGGCTGCTGCTGCCTCTGGGAAGAGCTCTCCTCACACAGACCTGAGTTCTCAGCCTGCAGCTCACTGGAGATAACCTACCCCTCTTCTCATCCACGTTAGGACTGTTTAAGTCTTTTAAAGACAATGTGGGGTGGGATATTATTCTTTATACCTCTCATACACAGTTGAGGATATGGGAACGGGAAATTCAGAGAGGAGAAGACAGAGCTCTTCAAATGAGGATGAGGTATGAAGGTAGAGGGGAGCGAACCAAGGACTGATCACCCCAATCCACAAAAGTGGAGACAAATTTGACCCCAATAACTACCGTGGAATATGCCTTGGGAAAATCCTCTGCATTATCATTAACAGCAGACTCGTACATTTCCTCTATGAAAACAATGTACTGAGCAAATGTCAAATTGCCTTTTTACCAAATTACCGTACAACAGACATGTATTCACCCTGCACACCCTAATTGACAACCAAACAAACCAAAACAAAGGCAAAGTCTTCTCATGCTTTGTTGATTTCAAAAAAGCCTTCGACTCAATTTGGCATGAGGGTCTGCTACACAAACTGATGGAAAGTGGTGTTGGGGGTTAAACATATGACATTATAAAATCCATGTACACAAACAACAAGTGTGCGGTTAAAAACACAAAATTTCTTCACACAGGGTCGTGGGGTGAGACAGGGATGCAGCTTAAGCCCCACCCTCTTCAACATATATATCAACGAATTGGCGCGGGCACTTGAAAAGTCTGCAGCACCCGACCTCACCCTTCTAGAATCCGAAGTCAAATGTCTGCTGTTTGCTGATGATCTGGTGCTTCTGTCACCAACCAAGGAGGGCCTACAGCAGCACCTAGATCTTCTGCACAGATTCTATCAGACCTGGGCCCTGACAGTAAATCTCAGTAAGACCAAAATAATGGTGTTCCAAAAAAGGTCCAGTCACCAGGACCACAAATACAAATTCCATCTAGACACTGTTGCCCTAGAGCACACAAAAAACTATACATACCTCGGCCTAAACATCAGCACCACAGGTAACTTCCACAAAGCGGTGAACGATATGAGAGACAAGGCAAGAAGAGCATTCTATGCCATCAAAAGGAACATACATTTCAACATACCAATTAGGATCTGACTAAAAATACTTGAACCAGTCATAGAACCCATTGCCGAGCAGAATTAGGCCGATACCCACTAATTATCAAAATCCAGAAAAGAGCCGTTAAATTCTACAACCACCTAAAAGGAAGCGATACCCAAACCTTCTGTCACGTAGAGTAGGCCAGATGGCTAAACTGGATAACCTAACCTCTATAAAAATAAAAAGATGGCGGAACCGCAAAAGTTCTTCTGTGCAAAGGTGTTTATTTACAAGTGATTCCGGAACAGAAAATAACAGTACTGCCATCAACGTCTACCTTATGGGACAGCTTAACAACAATGCTGCCCCATCCACAGCTCAATCCAAAAAAATCCCCCTTAGAGACTGGAGAGAGGCTCCTTTTGTAGGGCTTGCCCCTCCCCTCAGAACAATTAACCCTAATTAATTAATCAATTAACAATACAAACCTACATTTTCCATGAACTAAACATACTAAAGGATATACATTGCAACACGGTTTTAAACAATATCACAACATAACATTTACAACATTACATCATTACTGACAATATCTTTCAATATGCCCATATGCATTAATGAGCCATTTGGGACAGGCACTATAAAGCCAACCCAATTCCCTTAGCTCGGGTCCTTTTCCAGCATACCCAGAAGCTACAGAGATGGAGAGAGAGGAACAGAACAAACAAACAATGCGCTCATCCACAACATTGATAAGTATAATAATTATTGTATCTCTCAAATATGAACATTGACAAGTGTGAAATGCATGCACCAAGACAGAAGTTAAATTGTGTGTCGACCCACATTGTTAACTTATGGTATAATGGCGCAGGGAGGAGTGATGAATATGTGTGTGCGTTAAAGAACCAAATGCTGCCCGCGGCCAGTGACGGACTTCTACGTCACACCTTCCATAACAAAGCCATCACCTACAGAGAGATGAACCTGGAGAAGAGTCCCCTAAGCAAGCTGGTCCTGGGGCTCTGTTCACAAACA
>NC_056450.1:18777157-18842157 GCF_018296145.1 Oncorhynchus tshawytscha | reverse complement strand
AGAGAAAGACAACAGTTTGGAACAAATAATTTCTTCCAAAATGAAAGAGGAGCAAGAGAGAAATAGAGAGAGAGAGATTGTCATTTTTTTCACTTTCAGTTTTACTTACTAGTTTAGCCTATTGAAACACCCTGCTCAAACAGATTGATGCTATCTTAGCTAGTTGGCTATGACTATCCAACACAACACTGGAACTCTTCCAAGTCAAGGTAAGCTTTTGGTTTTACAAATGTAATTGCCACCGGGGCCCGCCGGTGTAACTGCTTACTGACTATATACTGTAACGTTACTGCATGATTTAGCGGGTTTACTAACGCGTTAGTTCTATTGGCTATGCTGACTATGGGAAGAAATTCAACGCAGCTGTTATGAGAGTGAACTCTGTTTACACGTGATCAGGGGTGTATTCATTCCGGACGATTCTGTTGAAAAAAAGTTTCTTAAGCGGAACCAAACGGAACAAAACGGGGTGAAACATACCTGAATTTGTCCAACAGAAACTCTCGTTTGCAACTGCTAGACTGTTGCAGGCACGAGTGTGCAAGGCGGTATTGAATATGTCACTGTCTGTCACTTCAAATGTGTCTCTCGACCTACGTTGTAAACTTTCATTCATAGGCTAGGTTGTAGCAACCTCATGACGGGTATAGGGACAATTCTAGTATCATGTAGTAGCCTAAACCTATCGATGTTACATTGAACTGGGCGAATGGAAGATGAATCCCAGTCATCCAATAGCCTGTAATAGAAATAAGGTCATGCTCATAAAAATACAAATGTCCTCCCTCATCTTAAACGGCTCTGACCGCCACTGGTGTGCGCACACACATACAAACACACACACGGACACTTCTTCTGTTTAATGAATTAAGGAAGGGATTGTGTGGGATTGCATTAAGGGGGTGGTGGGATGGTAGGCTGTAATGACCACTCCAGCCAGAAGAGGGCAGTGGCCCCAGATCCAGACCCAGACATCCTCAGTCCCAGAGAGCACAGAACAGATCTCATCTTGTGGTCCGGGGCCAGCAAATTAAAACAATACATCAACATTATGGCTTTTAATCCACATGTTCTCAGTAAACACCTATTTCTTCTCTCTCTCCCTCTCTGTTATTCTCTCTGTGGGTGTGGCTCCAGCTCGTCTCTGTTTTGTATTACAATGGACACTAAGTCATTAAGTTACTGCAGCAGCTCCAAGGCCTGGTCCATGATAAAGCATATGGCTGCCTGGGGAGGCACACAGATACATATTCTCCTACAACAGTTATCAGGAATGCAGTCAACAGTGGGATTACACACAGAATGATGCTTCATCAAAGCTTTACAGTACAGAGCCGTCAGCCATGATAATTATAGGCAGTCCCTCAGACACTGACTGTTCCCAGACCTGCTCTATATCAACATCTATAAAACCATGAACTGCTATCAATCTTCTGGAGCTATAAGCCCTGTTCTGAGATCAGCTTGTCAGGGCAATGTATTTTGATCCAGCTGCTGTGCTACTGTCATCTCCCTCGTCTCCATTAAAGACAGACGAAGTCAGAGAGAGGGTCGCATCCCTCACCCATGGGGAGTTCCCACGCTCCCTTCTTCCTAGGATGGAGGAGAGGAGAGGAGGATAGGATAACAGGAATAAGCTCCTTCCACAGTGGCTGTATGAGACCAGAGAGAGAGCTGGGACAGCCTGATTAATGACTAGGAAGAGGACTCCCTTTCTCCCCCACATTGGGAGTCTGGGGACAGAGCATAGAAGTGTGTCTCTGGAAGTTCTCCTCACACAGTGACAGGGGGAGTGTGTCTGTCAGGGCTGAGATTGCTGGGGTGGGACATTGAGGGTCTATTTCTCTCTTACCATTGTCCATTTGCAATTCCACACAAGCCTTTCACAATAGACCATTCCTCTAGTCCCCTCTCTACCTCTGGGTACATACTGTACCTGTAATGAGATGCATAACAGAGGCCCTGGCTGAAATGGCGGAGGGAGCGAGCATCAACACAGATAAGAGGGAGCAGCGAGAGAGCACAGGATGCCTCCTCCTCGCCTCCTCTTTGCTATTCAGATGTGTAATTACAAAGGAGACGATAAGCCTTTTCCTGTGGGTCCCGCTCAGCTAATTATAGAGCCAACCAAGCTTCAAATTGCCATTTAAAACAGCCATACGGAATTAAACAATGCCAGATTCCCTGTGTTATTGCTTTTTCCCCTTACATTGCATAGGAGTAGTCCCCTACTGTGTTGTCCCATCCCCTGCCTGCATGTTATGTAGATGTACCTGATAAAAAACAATGTCCCAGCTGCAGAGAGAGAGAGAGAGAGAGAGGGAGAGAGAGAGAGAGAGAGCGTTATAAGAGACAACATTTTGTCAGAGTGGAGAGGTTGCTGCTGCTCAGTTCTGGGATATTCAACAGGGAAAGGAGAGGACGTTACCGAAGGCCTGCTAGATAGGTGTTAACTACTTCATCAGACATCAGACCAGATATGTCTCTGCCAGAACCCAACTGTTTCACACACACACTTACGTACCTCCGGCGTTCATAGGCTACAAACAAGCACAGAGTACAGTACGTGTGATCATAAATCTAGTTTCCCAAGACTCCCCCCACTCACAACCACACTCCCCCTAACCTCCCACAGCCCATCAGTAGAGACGATTTCATCCTGGGAGGCAGGACAGGAAAGACCCAAACTCCCTGGGAAAACAGAGAGTGTGTGTGTGAGAGAGAGAGAGAGAGAGAGAGAGAGAGCGAGAGAGAGAGAAGAGAGAGAGAGCGAGAGAGAGAGAGAGAGAGAGAGAGAGAGAGAGAGAGAGAAAAGAGAGAGAGAGAGAGAAAAAGAAAAAAAGAGAGAGAGAGAGAGAGAGAGAGAGAGAGAGAGAGAGAGAGAGAGAGAGAGAGATAGAGAGAGGGAGAGAGATAGAGAGAGAGAGAGAGAGAGAGAGAGAGAGAGAAAAAAAAATTGTGGAAGAAGAAGGGAAAGGTTGTAATTTTGTGGTCTGTGGTGGAATGTTCTCCTCTCTGACATAGAAGGGACTGCCAACAAATCTGAGCACATACACACACACACACACACACACACACATACACATACACACACACACACATACACATACACATACACACACACACACATCACACACATACACATACACACACACACACATACACATACACACACACACACACACATACACACACACACACATACACACATACACACACACACACATACACATCTACACACATACACACACACACACACACATACACACACACACACACACACATACACACACACACACATACACATACACATACACACACACACATACACACACACACACATACACATACACACACACACACATACACATACACACATACACACACACACACATACACACACACACACACACACACACACATACACATACACACACACACACATACACATACACATACACACACACACACATACACACACACACACACACATACACACACACACATACACATACACACACACACACATACACACACACACATACACATACACACACACACACACACACACACACACACACATACACATACACACACACACATACACATACACACACACACACACACACATACACACACACACACATACACATACACATACACACACACACACACAGACACACACACACACACACACACACACACAGACACACACAAAAGAAACCGCCCTTAAACATTCCCAAGGAACATTCCACATTAACCATAACATATTATCTCACTTAACATCCTGTCATATATACCTCCAGAAATACTATGGGCATCCTACAGCAGGCTTTACCATCGAAGCAGTGCAACAGTAAGGAAAGCTAGAGGAACCAATAGTGTAACCTGATAAACCACTAATGATGCATGGCATTCATTTACAAGTCTTAAAGAGACATTATATTAGCTCTATTACAGCCTACTGGGGCTTGACTCGGTGAAATCATCGACCACGGGCATTACTGTATACAGTATCTATCTACTGTGTGTGTGTGTGTGTGTGTGTCTCTGATCTCTGCTCTCCCACGGGTAGTTGCAGCCCGTAACTCATGTGGCAATTAATTTACAAAGTACAAACGATACGGTTCGACAGAGGCCTAATCAATCCATCAATCTAATCGCTGCCGTTACACGATCCCGGTCTGGACAGTCCGTACTGTAACTGAAACCGCCAGAACCCTTCTCCTCCAGCACATACACTCCTTCGCATCTATACCACGTCCTTCTCTTTCTTTCTATCTCCTTACATCTTCGTGTTTTCCCCATCTCTCCTTCACTCTTCTCTCCCTGGCTCCCACAGGCCTCATAGACCTAATTACCAAGGGTCTTCTGGACAAGAGGCAGTCATTATCATGTTTCTAGTCTTGGCCACTTGCCATTCCAGGGCTGTGACCTCAGAGGGTTACCCTGTCTTCCTTTCACTGCAGTGTCACAATGACCTACACCCAAACCTAGCCGGGATTGTGTGTGAATGTGGGTGAGTGTGAGGGGGAGTGTGTATGTGAATGTGTGTGTGTGGACGGAGGGGTGGGAGTGTGTGGATTAAGTGGAATATTTGAGGGCTGTGTCAGTCAGCTGACAGGCATTCAGGCGTTCCCGTAGTGACGGTGCCATACGCAGGTTGTAAATTAATATGAATGGTTGTATTTGATTGTAAATTAAACGGTGCCTGTCGACCCCGTCTCCCTGCCCTGCCTGCGGTTACAGACTAGAACCTACTCTACATCCATCTTGGAGAAACGGACGTTTGGGACTGAGTGTGAACAGAGTATAAAGGAGAGGAGAGGGTCCTTCATGTGTCATCTCTCTGCCCCTGCTCTTCCATGCCTTGGCCTGAAGTGGGAGTGGAAGAGACCATTTTTCACTTGCTGTTTCGAGGATTCAATGAATTGTCCCTGAAAATCTGTATGGGTTTTCCTTAATCTTTCTCAGTTGTGGGATAAGGGATTGTGACAGACAAGAAGGTATGAATGATTAGCAAAGCGTAAGATTGTCCAACCTACTACACAGACATAAACTGACCCCATCAAACATTAGGAACACCCCCCGCCCGCTTTTCATGCCTCAATTCGTTGGGCAAGATGTCAAAAGCATTCCACAGGGATACTGGTCCATGTTGACTCCAATGTTTCCCACAGTTGTGTCAAGTTGGCTGGGTGTCCTTTGGGTGGTGGACCATTCTGGATACACACGGGAAACTGTTGAGGGTGAAAAACCCAGCAGCGTTGAAGTTCTTGACACAAACCGGTGCGCATGGCTCCAACTGTACTACCATACCCCGTTCAAAGGCACTTCAATATGTTGTCATGCCCTTTCACCCTCTGAGTGGCACACATCCACAATCTATGTCTCAATTGTCTCAAGGCTTAAAAATCTGGATTTAACAAGTGCCGTCAGTAAGGGATCACAGCTTTCACCTGGATTCACGTGGTCAGCCTCTGTCATGGAAAGAGTTGTTCATGTATTGTATAGGCAGTGTATGGTTCTGACGAGGATGAGGTCATGTGAAGACACACATCTCAAGGCCCTATAGACACAGAGCACATATATCGTAACAGGCTATAGGATAACAGCACAGGGGGAAGCTGATAGAGGAGGGCCAGGCAGAGAGAGGGGCCCAATCCCCTGGGTGGGTGGGCTAGCTATCTACTGATGGATTGATTAGGTCATCGGCACGGCCCAGACTCAGAGGTCAGAGGTCAGAGGCTCATTGTCAACCTGTCACTGTTCTGGAGGAAAGGAACAGGACAGGGCTGGTCACGGTGGGTTACTTTCAGTAACATGAGAAACTCAGTACTAACTCTCTCTCTCTCCTTCCACAGTTGTAATAAACAGTAGATATTAGGGGTCGATTCAGAGTGCACTGCAATCCACCACTGTCATCACCATGAGGAAAGGAGTGCAGAGGTGAGAGAGGTGAGGACAGGACCAACGTGGGGATGTTAATGGATGCTACTTTTCTCATCTGTGGCCTATTCTGACAAATTGCTGCTCTGCTCAGAGGGGTAAGCGGGGTGAGAGGACTGAGGGGTTTGAGGGGGTTGAGGGGGGTTAGGGGTGCGAGGGTGTTGGTATAGTACAATAGAGCAGCAGTGAGAGATGAAAGCATTAGGGGGTAAACTGGGGATCACACACAAGGGAAGTGGCACCTCTTTGGTACACAGTGCAAACACACAACCCTGTTAGTAAACACAGCCTGCCTGGGTACACCACCGACAGCAGGCAGGGAGAGGCAAACACACACAGACAAACCCTCACCCTGCCTGGCAACATAATGGTACCCAGGCATCCAGACAGCAGCCCAGCCTTTTCCTGTCACCTCACCTACTCTGGCCAGGATGGATATCCCCTGTTAGCCTGGCAGATGCCAACCCACTGCTGCCAACAGACACCACGGCAGCAGGCAGCAGGCTACCCTGGGCACTGGACTGGACAGGGCAGGGTGGATGAGTGTGTGAGGGTATACAGAAGGGGGGCATGGAGGGAGAGGAGAGGGCAGGCTGGGGCTCCAGATGGACCCTAATAGTTGTCTCTTTTGATGTCAACCTCATTCGATCCTAGACTTACACACACACACCCGCGCGCGCGCACACACACACACACACACACACACACACACACCAACCTCATGACCGCTAATCTTCTCACGGAGCTGGGCAGTGATATACACAGCATACAGCTAACCATTATCCTCCTCCATCTCGCCATTTCATTCCTTAAGCCACCTCTCTTCAGAAAACAGACCTACCCCATATCTACCCCGAGCCCATTTCAGCAGATTAACTCAGCATACATAAATATTGAACTTCTCTCCCCACTCTCCTCCTACCCGCGGGCTGGCTGCTTGGGCCTACGTGGGTGTGCCAGGTGTGGGCCTCCACCGTGCCAAAGTATTACAACCTCTGTTCTCTGGGAGCTGGTCACAAGACAAGAGGGGGGTTGTTGTCCAAATCTGGCCTTGACCCCCAACCACATCCACACACTGGCTTTGAGTCGTCGTGGGCAGCTAAAGGAGGTTGGAAAAGAGTTAGGAGGAGAAAGGGACACTACCGCCCAAATCCTCACTCCTCTTTGTGTCCCTAGGGTCATGTGACCGGCCTGGTATTTCCTCTGTGAATGGAGCAGCCAAACATTGGAAACCAGCAGCTTTTCAGCCCTACACAGTCACAGCAGAGCTATCCATTGAACTTTTCGTTATTTATAAGGCCTGAATCAATGTGTTTGGTAAACTGAATTATCAACATGTGATTTGATCCCAACCAATCTGGTTTAAACCCACCACAGAACTGGTGTGTGTGTGTTGCTCACAACAGCGACCATAGCGACAGCTCCACACCAATGCTGTGAATAGATGAGTCACCAGTCCAGTCATTGTGTTGATTTCTGCTGAGTGCTCGGTTTGTCTCCTGCTTTTTTAAGGGGCCATTATAAGCAGGTTTATTACCCACAGTCCTCTAGTGCATCGCCCATAACTGAGCTCCGCCACTCTCCACCGACCCAGAGGGAGGGGAGGCCACAGAGGCACGGCTACTAGAAGCGTCTTAAATGACACTCTACCCCCTATATCGTGCACTAATTTTGACCCGGGCTATAAGCCTCTAGTTAAAAGTAGTGCACTATATAGCGCTCTGGTCAGAAGTAGTACACTATATAGGGGTAGGGTACCATTTGGGAAGCATTACTGACGCACCTGTTTGAAGGGTAGTGAAGTACACCCCTGTACACTTCACATTTCAACAGGCAGTCTAGCAGGGTGATAATCATAGTAAAAACAGTAATATTTCGGTATGAAGGGAAAGCCATGTCAGAGCCTTTCATAATGTCCTATGAACGTTCAGCCCAGACGGCAGTTAAAGGACAAGTCCAAAGGAATAGAGCAGGCTGAGGGGGAGAGAGAGGGGAAAGCCAAGTGAAAGGCTGTCATTATTTAAACTGATAGTCTCCTCAGGCTTTGTCGCTCTCTCCTCCACCATTAGGGCACCATAGTGGCGTCTCTGTCCTCCCCGCGCTACCCGCTGACGGAGCACTGTCCTGGGGCATAGCTGGTGTCACGAGGACCCCCTGCCCTGGGGGCCCGGGCTGAGAACACGACCACCAGACCAACGTTGTGTCCTTGTGATGGAAGTGGCGCTGTCAACTCCACCCTGCAAAACAAATCAGAGGGCAACTGTGCGGTCACATGGTTCAGAAATGGCCTGGAACTTGTAGTGTTCCCTGCTGACAGACAAGCCCATGACCCACTTTAAATGGTGCCGTCAGTCCATGTAAAATCACCCTGGTCTGCTAGCCACTATCCAGCGCAAGGCACGGACCTGAGCCTCTCTCCTGTCACAATATAACCTCCCAGCTCACTGTGGATGGAGAGAGAACAGTACCTCCCACCTCACTGTGGATGGAGAGAGAACAGTACCTCCCACCTCACTCTGGATGGAGAGAGAACAGTACCTCCCAACTCACTGTGGATGGAGAGAGAACAGTACCTCCCACCTCACTGTGGATGGAGAGAGAACAGTACCTCCCACCTCACTGTGGATGGAGAGAGAACAGTACCTCCCACCTCACTGTCCCACCTCACTGTGGATGGAGAGAGAACAGCACCTCCCACCTCACTGTGGATGGAGAGAGAACAGTACCTCCCACATCACTGTGGATGGAGAGAGAACAGTACCTCCCACCTCACTCACTGTGGATGGAGAGAGCACCTCCCATCTCACTGTGGATGGAGAGAGAACAGCACCTCCCATCTCACTGTGGATGGAGAGAGAACAGACTGTGGATGGAGAGAACAGCACCTCCCACAGCACCTCCCATCTCACTGTGGATGGATGGAGAGAACAGCACCTCCCATCTCACTGTGGATGGAGAGAGAACAGCACCTCCCATCTCTCACTGTGGATGGAGAGAGAACAGTACCTCCCATCTCACTGTGGATGGAGAGAACAGCACCTCCCACCTCACTGTGGATGGAGAGAGAACAGCACCTCCCACCTCACTGTGGATGGAGAGAGAACAGTACCTCCCAACTCACTGTGGATGGAGAGAGAACAGTACCTCCCACCTCACTGTGGATGGAGAGAGAACAGCACCTCCCATCTCACTGTGGATGGAGAGAGAACAGTACCTAGGGAAAGCTACTGGGACTCAAAAAGACTCAGCAGCAACCAGACACCTAAAGCTGGTGACTAAATGGTCTATACCCTGGACAGATCTCTGCAGCAGCACCTCTCCTCTCTGATGGCTGCCTGGTTAATAACAGTAGTACGATTGTTCAAAGTCGCATGGCTTATCTCCACTGTCAAGTTGGAATTTCTTACAGGGTCTCTTTCCGCCTGCCTTGGCTGAGCTGTGGCAGCAGCGGCGGTAAGCAGCAGTAAGCTGGATGGAATGTGCACTGGGTAGGCTGAGTCTCTGAGTTTCTCCTCTCTCCGGTTTTGATCTCACCGGGCAGGGCAGCGCCAGCAGGAGGGCGCCCAGCACAGCCAGGCAGTGGTGTAGTGGTGCCAGGCGACACCCCTGATCCAGCTCTGAGAGGACTAATCCTCCCTCCTTCCTACACTCCTGCCCTCCTCCACTCTTGCCCTCCTCCACTCCTGCACTCCTCCACTCTCTACTCCTGCCCTCCTCCACTCTCCACTCTTGCCCTCCTCCACTCTCCACTCCTGCCCTCTGCCACTCCTCCACTCTCCACTCCTGCACTCCTCCACTCTCCACTCCTGCCCTCCTCCACTCTCCATTCCTGCCCTCTGCCCCTCCTCCACTCTCCAATACTCCAGTCCTTCCCTCCAATCTCCTCCTCACATCTCCTCCACTCTGGAAGGAGAAGCTTAATTTCAAAAAGTTCCAACCGGTCAAAACCATTGGTTTTCCAGACAGGGGTTTCACCAAGGCTGTGTAGCATCCATTGGGAATGTAGTATTTAGATGCATGAGATGCATGCTCAAAACATGCTCAATGCATGCTTAAAACATGCTCAATGCATGCTCAAAACATGCTCAATGCATGCTCAAAACAAGCTCAAAACATTTTTCAACAAGAATGACAATAGCGTTTCCATTTCCATGACAATTAATTGTTACCCAAAATTCCATAATCATCACAGCCCTAGGGCTGTGCCACCCACAGTGAATCCAGGGCAGAACTGGTTATACCATGCAGAGCAGAGTGCAGGGCTGGTCCCTCAGGGCAGACCTAGCTGTCCAGACCTGGTTTGTCTCCCATCACAGCTGTGACAGGTTCAAGCCAGAGGAGACAAGAAGTGGAGTGGGGCAGGAGGGATGAGGTCACAGAGCAGAGGAAACTGTGATGTCATGACCAACAAGGTGTGATCCCTGTCACAATGGCACCACATGGCAGGCTGTGTGCGCTGACAGACAAAATGAGTCAACTCTAGAATTGGGAACAATGTCGGCATTCTCACATAAGAGATATCAAAGTCTAGTTTAAGATACTGACAATTACACTCAATGAAAGCTTCACTGAAGATGAATTGGCTACTGTTGCATGGTGGCTAGAAACTGAGTAGAGGACACAAACAGAAACTTACAGTACAGAACATCGCTAGAAGAAAAATACTGTGATACACACACAGCCAATGATACCCTGAGGCTCTACAGTACTATTAACAAGATCCTCAGAGAATTGATGGAGAGAGAAAAAAAACAGAATGATCAAGGCATCACTGAAATACAACCGGGCCCAATTAGCAAATTAAAGATTGCAATTAGAAGCTAGCTGTCTGTCCTAGCCAGCTGCCAACATATGGAGCAAAGGTGTGTGAGGGGAGGAAGGAGGAGAGGGAGGGGGACCACCCAACGGCAGAACGTTCCAAAAACACTTTCAACAATTAACAGAGAAATGATGGGGCTAAAAGGCAACTCTGACGGAATAATGTTACATTACTAAAGGAGATGGGCTTTAGGCCTGGTACAGGAAACTAGGGAACGACTGAGTCTTTGTTCTTCTTCTCTCCAAGGAGAGAGAGAGAGAGAGAGAGAGAGAGAGAGAGAGAGAGAGAGAGAGAGAGAGAGAGCAGGAGAGAGAGAGAGAGCAGGAGAGAGAGAGAGAGAGAGAGAGAGAGAGAGAGAGAGAGAGATAAGGAGAGAGAGAGAGAGCAGGAGAGAGAGAGAGAGAGAGAGAGAGAGAGGAGAGAGAGAGAGAGAGAGAGAGAGAGAGAGAGAGAGAGAGAGAGAGAGAGTGAGAGAGAGAGAGGAGAGAGCAGAGAGAGAGAGAGAGAGAGAGCAGGAGAGAGAGAGAGAGAGAGCAGGGAGAGAGAGAGAGAGAGAGAGAGAGAGAGATAAGGAGAGAGAGAGAGAGGAGAGAGAGAGAGAGAGAGAGAGAGAGAGGGGAGAGAGAGAGAGAGAGAGAGAGAGAGGGAGAGAGAGTGAGAGAGAGAGTGAGAGAGAGAGAGAGAGAGAGAGAGAGAGAGCAGGAGAGAGAGAGAGAGCAGGAGAGAGAGAGAGCAGGAGAGAGAGAGAGAGAGAGAGAGAGAGAGAGAGAGAGAGAGAGAGGAGAGAGAGAGAGAGAGAGAGGGAGAGAGAGCGAGAGAGAGAGAAAGAGGAGTTGTGTTAGCTAACAACCTGAATGCTAGCAGAGTTTACAGCTCCAGTAAGTAGCCTGGAAGCAGCTCATTAGGACAGGATGTGAGGAGCTTGGACATCCTGGCAGTCCCTCTTAATGAACAGCAGTTTGAACCCCAGTTCACACACAGGCCTATTTCATATTCACCTCAGGGCAGGCAACACACACAGATGCATGTTGGCAGGCACACACACACACACACACACACACACACACACACACACACACACACACACACACACACACACACACACACACACACGCACACACACACACTTGCAGGCATCCACAAAACAGACACATAGACAACACAAAGCCAATTGAATTGTGGGGACAAGAGCAAAACAGATCAAGAATGACCTGTGACCTGTAATAGCCGTCTGCTCTTAAAACAAGAGTCTTATTATAGCGTTATGATATCATGAGACAGGCTCACAGAGAGTTATCTGGGGTAGAAAAGGGAGATTACCATTGAGATGACTACATAGGAGATACATGGTGCAGATGATGGTACAGATGATGGTGCAGATTAAGGTACAAATTATGGTGCAGATTACGGTACAGATTATGGTGCAGATTACGGTACAGATTATGGTGCAGATTACGATACAGATTATGGTGCAGATTACGATACAGATTATGGTGCAGATTACGGTACAGATTAAGGTGCAGATTACGGTACAGATTATGGTGCAGATTGCGGTACAGATTATGGTGCAGATTGTGGTGCAGCTGACCATTTTAGACACATCACGTGGGGAAGACTGTGTATGTCTTGGCATAGTGAATGTGACATTGGTTGAATGGGCTCAGAGAAAATCACAAGCCTCAGAGCTCTATAACACTCTCTCTCACACTATCTCTCTCTCTCTTCAGCCTTTAAACATCACTCTCTCCGTCTCTCTTTATTTTTTTATTATACCAACCTATTCATCGCTCTAGTGATGACTCTCTACTCCCTCCCCGTCCCTCCCTTCCACTCTTCTTCTTAAAGCAGCGCTATGAAGCTGGATTCAAGCCAGTGAACAATAAGTTAATATCGCTGTTCCTATTTAACACTCAATCCTTCAGTCTACTAAAACCACCTAACCAACGGACCATTCAGTTCCACTCCGAGGAAACCAAAAGGAAAGAACAGACCTTACCATTATAAGATAAACAATCTATCTGGCTGAATACCCCTGTAAATTAAATTATCTACAGTCTATTTAAAGAGGGAGACAATCGACCCGCATCCAGTTCTGTGCCCTTCATTTCCTGCTTGGCTGTTCCGCAGCCCTCCCTCCGTCACAACACAACCCCTGATGGAATGGCCTTGGCTGCTGCTGCCCTGCATGATCCATTACAGATCCCACCTCGAACTTCAACCTCTCTGACAGTAGGCTTGGGTGGTATACCGTATATAGCGTGTATCGGTGTATTTGGAAAAATCAAATCAAATCAAATCAAATTTTATTTGTCACATACACATGGTTAGCAGATGTTAATGCGAGTGTAGCGAAATGCTTGTGCTTCTAGTTCCGACAATGCAGTAATAACCAACAAGTAATCTAACTAACAATTCCAAAACTACTGTCTTATACACAGTGTAAGGGGATAAAGAATATGTACATAAGGATATATGAATGAGTGATGGTACAGAGCAGCATAGGCAAGATACAGTAGATGGTATCGAGTACAGTATATACATATGAGATGAGTATGTAAACAAAGTGGCATAATTAAAGTGGCTAGTGATACATGTATTACATAAGGATGCAGTCGATGATATAGAGTACAGTATATACGTATGCATATGAGATGAATAATGTAGGGTAAGTAACATTATATAGGGTAGCATTGTTTAAAGTGGCTAGTGATATATTTACATCATTTCCCATCAATTCCCATTATTAAAGTGGCTGGAGTTGAGTCAGTGTCAGTGTGTTTGCAGCAGCCACTCAATGTTAGTGGTGGCTGTTTAACAGTCTGATGGCCTTGAGATAGAAGCTGTTTTTCAGTCTCTCGGTCCCAGCTTTGATGCACCTGTACTGACCTCGCATTCTGGATGATAGCGGGGTGAACAGGCAGTGCCTCGGGTGGTTGATGTCCTTGATGATCTTTATGGCCTTCCTGTAACATCGGGTGGTGTAGGTGTCCTGGAGGGCAGGTAGTTTGCCCCCGGTGATGCGTTGTGCAGACCTCACTACCCTCTGGAGAGCCTTACGGTTGAGGGCGGAGCAGTTGCCGTACCAGGCGGTGATACAGCCCGCCAGGATGCTCTCGATTGTGCATCTGTAGAAGTTTGTGAGTGCTTTTGGTGACAAGCCGAATTTCTTCAGCCTCCTGAGGTTGAAGAGGCGCTGCTGCGCCTTCTTCACAATGCTGTCTGTGTGAGTGGACCAATTCAGTTTGTCTGTGATGTGTATGCCGAGGAACTTAAAACTTGCTACCCTCTCCACTACTGTTCCATCGATGTGGATAGGGGGGTGTTCCCTCTGCTGTTTCCTGAAGTCCACAATCATCTCCTTAGTTTTGTTGACGTTGAGTGTGAGGTTATTTTCCTGACACCACACTCCGAGGGCCCTCCAGCCACAGGATGGATTTTCAATACCGTTAAAACTATTTCTTTTAAGTTTTTTTATCAATTGGAATTTGTAGATACTTTTTAAGTAAAGACTTGTAGGAAAATACCTGCTATACAGGTATACAGGCAGCCTAGTGGTTAGAGCGTTGGACTAGTAACCGAAAGGTTGCAAGATCAAATCCCTGAGCTAACAAAGTAAAAATCTGTTGTTCTGCCCCTGAACAAGGCAGGTAACCCACTTTTCCTAGGCTGTCATTGCATTTGTTCTTAACTGATTTTCCTAGTTAAATAAAGGTCAAATAAAAAAAATAAAAGGAGGAGATAATTAAGTAGCTATCTAGCTAAGTGGTTAGCTTCTTTCAAAACCAAGCATTTGCTTGGTAACAGCAGATAATCCCCTCCTGGATTAAGAACATTAATGGCTAATATTTGTCTTGTGCGTGCAGCAAACTGTGAGTAGCATTTTTTGTCACTTTAGGTCAGAAACTGTACAAAATATTCACAATGCGTTCGTTACCATTTAGTTAGCATTCTCTATGGGATTTGACATATACTTGTTAGCATTGCTAACCTTAGGATTACAGAGCATCAGTGTGGTTTGAACAGCACCCCCTGTGTTCAGTGGCGGTATTACAGAATATCCCGGTATGGCACAAGGTCGGTATGAAGGTATGACAATCTGGATACCGCCCAAGCCTACTAAACAGTGCAACACACAAATATCTCCCACGCTGCAGCCCATCTATTCCCCTTTCTCCTCTCACAAAATGAGTAGCATCATTGATTATCAGATAGATATAGATGATGGAGGACAGTATTAACTAAAAGACGTCGTGTAAAGAGGTAAAGATTAAAGATTACTTTTAAAAGTAATGTCTCTCCGACCTCATATCTCAGCTAATGAGGTCTAACAACATGATGAAATGATAGGATGATTTTACCGAGTGGGGGAGACGGACGGGTATATGTCATCCCCCTCCAGTTTATCCCTCTAACTGAGCGGTTAGGGAGAAGTTGTTTAGGCTCTAATGCATTTCTGGGACTTTGACTTTTCTGGAGCGCCGGGTCCTTTTAGCCTGCAGTGACCCGTGATCAATAGGTACTTGGCAACAGCACCCGCAGCAGGCTCCTCTCCCCTCCCTTCCTCCTCCCCTCACCCCTTCTCTCCCCTCTCATCTCCTCCTCTCCCCTCCCCTCCTCCTCCCCTCGCCCCTTCTCTCCCCTCTCCCCTCCTCCTCTCCCCCTCCTCCTCCTCTCTTCTCTCTCCCCCTCTCATCTCCCCCTCCTCCCCCCTAGCCCCTTCTCTCCCCTCCTCCCTTCCTCCTCATCTCCTTCTCTCCCCTCCTCCCCTCCTCTCCTCTGTACTCAGACGTGGAGTGAGGATGAAGCTAGATTGTTATTGGTTAGCGGTAGCAATAGCAACAGCGGTAGTGCTGCCCGGACTATAGATTGTTACCCAGGTTCTGTGGTTTGGCAGCAGAGGAGACGAGGCCTGGAGAAAACCCATGAGGCCCTGCAGAATAACACAACAGTATCGCTTAACCCTAAATCGAGAGCCTGCAAGGAATCCAATCAGCTGCTGCAATAGGTTTCCAATACACCACAGGATATTTCTTTTTCAGGGCTGTTTTAAGGAGTGAATACCCAGGCTGCCTCACTGTGACTATCACCAGATCAAACTGGGAAAACTCAACCATCCTTCTCTGGACTGGTGACAAGAAACTGGGAAGAAAAACAGTTGAATGTAAAAAGTGCATCAGCAAAGTGCTTGACATTTCTTTATTTTATCATAATAGGATTTCAACTGCTCAGCAGCACATTAGAACTGGCTCAAGGGCTGAAATATAATTTGCTTCCTGGGAGGGAGAAGAGCAGCCTGCCACCAGACATAGCGAGCCGAGCTCAGCACATCAAACAAATGATGCAACACTGGGGAAAGTCAGCAGCACCATTAGGAGACTGATGGAGTTTTTCTGCTCTCCTGACCTTTTTTTAAACAATGAAATGTTGGTTTAATCTCTGTGTGTTTGAAGCTCGTCCAATGAAAACAAAGGCTATCCCACCACACGCCCCTAACTCAGTCGGTACTGTCTCTCTCTCTCAGTTGGCTAGCTCAGTTCTTTGTCCTGACACATGGAACTTAGCCAGAAGAGAGAATATAGAACAGAATTATCAGTAGAGTAAAACAAAGATATTGATATAGCTCTGCCAATAATATAATATAATGTTAACTGTCTATCCAATCCTTTGATCCAGTCAACATCCTGTGGGAATGTATTGCGCTTCACACACACTCACACTGGCACAGATACGAAATTAGTTCACACACACAAACAGTGACACACAGCAACACCTCTAAAACATGTTTGCACCTCAGAATCAAAAGGTTAGAACACAGCTGCCGCTTTGTGACATGTCAGAATAGGAATCATGAATAAGAGGAGAAAAACAAGAAGTATTGGGGATAAATGGACTACAGTATTGGGGATAAATGGACTACAGTATTGGAGATAAATGGACTACAGTATTGGAGATAAATGGACTACAGTATTGGAGATAAATGAACTACAGTATTGGGGATAAATGGACTACAGTATTGGGGATAAATGGACTACAGTATTAGGGATAAATGGACTACAGTATTGGAGATAAATGGACTACAGTATTGGAGATAAATGGACTACAGTATTGGAGATAAATGGACTACAGTATTGGAGATAAATGGACTACAGTATTGGGGATAAATGGACTACAGTATTGGAGATAAATGGACTACAGTATTGGAGATAAATGGACTACAGTATTGGGGATAAATGGACTACAGTATTGGGGATAAATGAACTACAGTATTGGGGATAAATGGACTACAGTATTGGGGATAAATGGACTACAGTATTAGGGATAAATGGACTACAGTATTGGAGATAAATGGACTACAGTATTGGGGATAAATGGACTACAGTATTAGGGATAAATGGACTACAGTATTGGAGATAAATGGACTACAGTATTGGAGATAAATGGACTACAGTATTGGAGATAAATGGACTACAGTATTGGAGATAAATGGACTACAGTATTGGGGATAAATGGACTACAGTATTGGAGATAAATGGACTACAGTATTGGGGATAAATGGACTACAGTATTGGAGATAAATGGACTACAGTATTGGAGATAAATGGACTACAGTATTGGGGATAAATGTACTACAGTATTGGAGATAAATGGACTACAGTATTGGGGATAAATTGACTATAGTATTGGAGATAAATGGACTACAGTATTGGGGATAAATGGACTAGAGTATTGGGGATAAATGGACTACAGTATTGGGGATAAATGAACTACAATATTGGAGATAAATGAACTACAGTATTGGAGATAAATGGACTACAGTATTGGAGATAAATGAACTACAGTATTGGGGATAAATGAACTACAGTATTGGAGATAAATGGACTACAGTATTGGAGATAAATGGACTACAGTATTGGAGATAAATGGACTACAGTATTGGAGATAAATGGACTACAGTATTGGAGATAAATGGACTACAGTATTGGAGATAAATGGACTACAGTATTGGGGATAAATGGACTACAGTATTGGAGATAAATGGACTACAGTATTGGGGATAAATGGACTACAATATTGGAGATAAATGGAACTACAGTATTGAGATAAAATGGACTACAGTATTGGGATAAATGGACTAAATTGGACTACAGTATTGGTATTGGGATAAATGGACTAAATTGGAGATAAATGGACTACAGTATTGGGATAAATGATACAGTATTGGACTACAGTATTGGGGATAAATGAACTACAGTATTGGGATAAATGATAAATGGACTAAATGGACAGTATTGGGATAAATGATAAATAAATGGACTACAGTATTGGAGATAAATGGACTACAGTATTGGGGATAAATGGACTACAGTATTGGAGATAAATGGACTACAGTATTGGAGATAAATGGACTACAGTATTGGGGATAAATGGACTACAGTATTGGGGATAAATGAATTACAGTATTGGGGATAAATGAATTACAGTATTGGAGATAAATGGACTACAGTATTGGGGATAAATGATTTACAGTATTGGAGATAAATGGACTACAGTATTGGGGATAAATGGACTACAGTATTGGGATAAATGGACTACAGTATTGGGGATAAATGGACTACAGTATTGGGGATAACTACAGTATTGGGGATAAATGAACTACAGTATTGGAGATAAATGAACTACAGTATTGGAGATAAATGGACTACAGTATTGGAGATAAATGAACTACAGTATTGGGGATAAATGAACTACAGTATTGGAGATAAATGGACTACAGTATTGGAGATAAATGAACTACAGTATTGGGGATAAATGGACTACAGTATTGGAGATAAATGGACTACAGTATTGGGGATAAATGGACTACAGTATTGGAGATAAATGGACTACAGTATTGGAGATAAATGGACTACAGTATTGGGGATAAATGGACTACAGTATTGGGGATAAATGGACTACAGTATTGGGGATAAATGGACTACAGTATTGGGGATAAATGGACTACAGTATTGGGGATAAATGGACTACAGTATTGGGGATAAATGGACTACAGTATTGGGATAAATGAACTACAGTATTGGGATAAATGATAAATGACTACTATTGGGGATAAATGAACTACAGTATTGGAGATAAATGGACTACAGTATTGGAGATAAATGAACTACAGTATTGGGGATAAATGAACTACAGTATTGGAGATAAATGGACTACAGTATTGGAGATAAATGGACTACAGTATTGGGGATAAATGGACTAAAAATGGACTACAGTATTGGAGATAAATGGACTACAGTATTGGGGATAAATGATAAATGGACTACAGTATTGGAGATAAATGGACTACAGTATTGGGGATAAATGGACTACAGTATTGGGGATAAATGGACTACAGTATTGGGGATAAATGGACACAGTATTGGGGATAAATGAATTACAGTATTGGGGATAAATGGATTACAGTATAAATGGACTACAGTATTGGAGATAAATGGACTACAGTATAAAAATGATTTACAGTATTGGAGATAAATGGACTACAGTATTGGGGATAAATGGACTACAGTATTGGAGATAAATGGACTACAGTATTGGAGATAAATGGACTACAGTATTGGAGATAAATGGACTACAGTATTGGAGATAAATGGACTACAGTATTGGAGATAAATGGACTACAGTATTGGGGATAAATGGACTACAGTATTGGAGATAAATGGACTACAGTATTGGAGATAAATGGACTACAGTATTGGAGATAAATGGACTACAGTATTGGGGATAAATGGACTACAGTATTGGAGATAAATGGACTACAGTATTGGAGATAAATGGACTACAGTATTGGAGATAAATGGACTACAGTATTGGAGATAAATGGACTACAGTATTGGAGATAAATGGACTACAGTATTGGGATAAATGGACTACAGTATTGGAGATAAATGGACTACAGTATTGGAGATAAATGGACTACAGTATTGGAGATAAATGGACTACAGTATTGGGGATAAATGGACTACAGTATTGGAGATAAATGGACTACAGTATTGGAGATAAATGGACTACAGTATTGGAGATAAATGGACTACAGTATTGGAGATAAATGGACTACAGTATTGGGGATAAATGGACTACAGTATTGGAGATAAATGGACTACAGTATTGGAGATAAATGGACTACAGTATTGGAGATAAATGGACTACAGTATTGGAGATAAATGGACTACAGTATTGGAGATAAATGGACTACAGTATTGGAGATAAATGGACTACAGTATTGGGGAAAAATTGACCTTTATTTAAAGACAGTCTTTTAATAATACATTGAATGTGCATGTCAATTACCCACTCACACACGCATATTACCCACTCAGGGACATGTAATCTCCGGCCCACTATGACCCTGCCTTCAGGGTAAAGCTGAAGCATTCCTCTTAATTAAATTCCTGGCGGAAGGCACAGTTAATACAGCCATCAATAATTAGACCTATTGATCACTGAGCCACAGGTGATTGATGGATGAGCTGGAGATGCCTTCATTTACCTTATCAGAATGGAGTAATAGGTTTGGGCGGTATACTGTATATACCGTATACCGGGGTATTTGGAAATAGCCATGGGATGGTTTCCTAATACCGCCAAAAACCCTGAAACTATGTATTTGAAGTTTTGCAATCAATTGAAATATTTGTAGCTACTTTTTAAGTAAATGCCTGCAATGAACTTGTAGAATACGTGAGGAGATAAAGCAGATTGCGTTCTTCATTTTACCTGTCACATTATTTTACATTATGAAGCTTACCGTAGTTCCTCAGAACAGTTGAGCCAGTCACGTATTTGTAAATAGCACAATGGGAGAAAGCGGGAGCAGCTGTGTATTGACAAGGGTCGCATTTTATTTTGAAGGTCAACAGTGTTTTTTTCTTCAATAGATTGAACAGAAAATACATTAGTGCAACACATTGGGCAGAAAATAGCTTCGTTTTCATCAGATGATAACAGAAATGCAACGCTATTTGGCTGGCAGCCACACAAGTAAATGAGCTTACAATGAAAAGGCAAAAACGATGCATGGCCATCAAAGTTCTGATGTTTACGCCTATTGTGGAAATAATGTAGCCGGCAACATTTCATGATGTTTGGTTAAAGTTAATCTTGCATTTTACCAGAGAAAAATAGGCTTGCTACTCCTGAGACAAGAACCAGAGAAAAGTAGCTACACATCACACAGCTACAACGTGTACACATGCTGCTCCAGAGCCAGTACTGTTCTTCCTTCAGACAAGCATGCGTCAAAATGTTGTTGCATAATGTCTCTCGTTCACATTTGCTTGTAAATGTCCCAACTCACAAAAAATGACATTCGCTAGCTCCTACCTATATATGTATAACTTTATGAGCTGAATTGCCTGTCTTTGCAATAATGTGTGCTTATTAGCATATTTAGAAATTATCACATTTGGAAATTCGCAAATTTTGTTTAGCATTCTGGTAATAGATGCCCAATTGGCATTTATGCGTTTTTTTTGGTGCCCCCTTGTGTACTAAGCTGGTAATACTGTAAATCCCGGGATGAGAGAAGGACGGTATGACGATATGAAAATCTGGATACCGCCCAACCCTATGGAGTAATGCTACTGCAATAGACACTGTGGCAAAAAGGTTTGTATTGCAGTCGCTGGCTAATACAGCCCCTGACTGTATCTAGAAATAGATACAAACAGACTAGCTATTCATATTACTCTAATTAAAAAGAAACCCTGTCCTAACTCAATATTGGCTTGCTTCCCTTCCTCATTATGAGTGTGTATGAGTGTGTGTGTGTGTGTGTGTATGTGTGTGTGTGTGTGTGTGTGTGTGTGCGTGCGTGTGTGTGTGTGTGTGTACCTGTGTGTGTGTACGCGCGCGAGTACATGCGTGCGCGTGCGTGTGTGTATGTCTGTGCGTGTGTGTGCGTGCGTGCGCGTGAGTTGCTCACAATGCTGGTGTAGAGCTCGCTGCACAAATTACCTCATTAAATTGAATTGTATTAAAGCCACTTTTATAAAGTTAACGTAGTCCCAGGCCAATTGTTCGCTTGCAAATGACATTAAAGCAACATTTGCCTTTTTCCTGTCTGCCTGGAGTCTTTCAATTATATCTGGAGGACATTGCAGTCAGGGATTCTAATGAGGAGCGAAGGATTCTGTCACCTGCGTTAGAGACAGCGAGAAGGTCCCAATATTAATGGCGATTTGTCTCTATCTCAGTAATAAGGATGTTTAGAAGCTGCTGCTGCTATCACATGAGTTTGGTTTGGCTCTGTTAGCGAAGGACAGAGGCATTTTAAATGCAGGGCTTAAGCCACTGTAAGCTATTCACATTCAGATCCAGGTCCGTACTATCATAGAGTTATGACTAGGCCCCCTGTCAGGCATGACAGTATGTGTGTGTATTCCCCTTTAAAAAAGTGGCCTTGTGTGTATGATGTGTGTGTGACCCCTGAGGTTAGGACACAAATTGCCTGTCATTGTAATCAGCGTTTTGTAGAAGGAAAGTCAAGCCTGACTGCAGCTCCCAGAATGCCTAGGGAGACACACCAGGCAACACCAGCAGGCAGGGCACAGCACAGCACAGCGGTGGCTAGACTGCAGGCAGAACAGGACAGACAGAACCCAGGGCTTTGAAGAGGAACCAACCAGGCACTCTGTCTGCTTCCTCTACCCACTACCTCCCCCACCCCACCCCCCAGCTCACATCAGAGTCAGCTACAGCCTAGTCCTACAAGGATAATGTTCATTTGGTGCTTTCAATGAATGATGAATGGCTTTGCCCCCCCCATGTCTCCAAAGCAGAGACCTTTACCTGACCCTGTATCTATAGGAGGGAGACACTGAAGGGATGACGTGTCACTACCAGACTGGAGGAGCAGGAAGCCAGGGACATTGGGGGAACATGTATTATTAAGTAACCATAGTGGTGTTCATCCAATTGCATTCTCGCCCCTCACCCAGGAAGTAAAACACAAAACAACCATTGATTACAACAATATGACTATTGTAATAATAACCCTCTCATGCGTCAGAAGAAAGAACCAACAAATCCCCCTTCACACACTCCTGCCAAACCAGCCGCCGGGGCCAACAGCAATCACACTCAGATGCTTTAACGTGTGGGAGATGACCAAAGCAGCCAGCTAGGGCCTTAAATCTTCTCGTCACGCCTCAATCTGCCACACTACTGGACATACAGAGCCCCTAGCCAACCCCTTCACGGCAGTTTTATTAACCTGGAGCTGGTCCCAGTGACAAGCCAGACTGGCAGCATCCACTCCAGCATGGAGACAAAGCAGGGGGCAGGGAGGCACGAGGGCTCTACAGAGAGGGTTAGTCAGGCCCCTCAGAGCCAATACAGAGGACCTATCAGGGCTGGAGAGGCTCAGCTCATCTACATGTGAAAGAGACAGGGACACACGAGGGATTTTGACCCACACACCATCATTGAACACACACAGAGTACCAACACCATTACCGTCACTATAACAAATACGGGGGAACTTTAGCTTTCTGCACTCCACAGTCCCTACCTTTTAATTCTTCTATGGCTTCGTGGCTTTGCTCCCACTCCTAATCTCTTTTTTCTCTCCTTTTTCTCTCCTTTTCAATCAATGTATGCAACAAAGCAAAGCCAGAGTCAAGGCACTGGAATAAATAATTGTTCTTATGGGAAGTAAGAAAAGTTTGTATAGGCACTGAGGGGCTGGTGTAACATTACATCAGCAGGGTGCAGGGAAAGAGAGCATTGTGTCACAGACACACAAGTCATATATCAGTACCTAACTACAGGACCTCAGCCTGATTGATCCTGGCAGTAAGGCCTACGAGAGAGAGAGAGAGAGAGAGAGAGAGAGAGAGAGAGAGAGAGAGAGAGAGAGAGAGAGAGAGAGAGAGAGAGAGAGAGAGAGAGAGAGAGAGAGAGAGAGAGAGAGAGAGAGAGAGAGAGAGAGAGAGAGAGAGAGAGAGAGAGAGAGAGAGAGAGAGAGAGAGAGAGAGAGAGAGAGTTGAGAGAGAGAGAGAGAGAGAGAGAGAGAGAGAGAGAGAGAGAGAGAGAGAGAGAGAGAGAGAGAGAGAGAGAGAGAGAGAGAGAGAGAGAGAGAGAGAGAGAGAGAGAGAGAGAGAGAGAGAGAGAGAGAGAGAGAGAGAGAGAGAGAGAGAGAGAGAGAGAGAGAGAGAGAGAGAGAGAGAGAGAGAGAGAGAGAGAGAGAGAGAGAGAGAGAGAGAGAGAGAGAGAGAGAGAGAGAGAGAGAGAGAGAGAGGAGAGAGAGAGAGAGAGAGAGAGAGAGAGAGAGAGAGAGAGAGAGAGAGAGAGAGAGAGAGAGAGAGAGAGAGAGAGAGAGGAGAGAGAGTTGGAGAGAGAGAGAGAGAGAGAGAGAGAGAGAGAGAGAGTTGGAGAGAGAGAGAGAGAGAGAGAGGAGAGAGAGAGAGAGAGAGAGAGAGAGAGAGAGAGAGGAGAGAGAGAGAGAGAGAGAGAGAGAGAGAGAGAGAGAGAGAGAGAGAGAGAGAGAGAGAGAGTTGGAGAGAGAGAGAGAGAGAGAGAGAGAGAGAGAGAGAGAGAGAGAGAGAGAGAGAGAGAGAGAGAGAGAGAGAGAGAGAGAGAGAGAGGAGAGAGAGAGAGAGAGAGAGAGAGAGAGAGAGAGAGAGAGAGAGAGAGAGAGAGGAGAGAGAGTTGGAGAGAGAGAGAGAGAGAGGAGAGAGAGAGAGAGGGCTGCAGAATTTGTCTTGTTCTCAAGAATTACCTGGCCTTCTAGGCGGCTCAATGAGGATTTAAATAACATCCACTTTTCCTCTCCCAACTGTCAAGGTCAATCCTCATTTCCCTGGAAATCTACACCGCCAGTTCACAGAGAAAACAACTCAATGGCACTTCTATACTGAGCCAAAAGAAGCCTGATGGCAGCCATTTTGCAAGGCTGAGTATAGATGATAAAAAGTCTAACTGTCAAACTGCCGCTTTCTCTCTGTCAGCAGAGGAGAGTTGGAGAGGTGGAGAGGGGGCGAGAGACAGACGTCTCCATGGCGATGACTGTGGAGGGGTACAGGACAGGAGGAGAATGAAGGCCTGAGAGGTCCCGATTAGCCTAATCCTGAAGGACCCCCCTGACAAGGCTTAGGGGAATAATAGCCTTGTGCCTTCTGTTCCGCCGAAACAGATTTGTTTACCCTGCGTTTCCTGCCACAGTGCCTGCTGGGAGGATGGCGCTGTTCCTCTCGTGTACTGAGACAATCTCTAGCAGATTGGGTAGAGGGGAGGCTGAGGCAGGGAGTAGGGTTAACACACGGACATACTTGTTGTCATAGTGAGCTACTTCATATGACACATTACAGACTAGGAGGATTCAGACTCTGTGATGTGCATACTATAATACTGTATCTACAGGTAACTGCCAAAATAAAGGAAACACCAACATAGTGTCTTAATAGGATGTTGGGCACCACAAGCCAGAACAGCTTCAATGCACCTCGACATAAATTCTACAAGTGTCTTAAACTCTATTGGAGGAATGCCACACCATTCTTCCACGACAAATTCCATCATTAGGTGTTTTGTTGATGGTGGTGGAAAACGGTGTCTCAGACACCGATCCAGAATCTCCCATAAGTGATCAATTGGGATGAGATCTGGTGACTGAGACGGCCGTGGCATATGGTTTACATCGTTTTCATGCTCATCAAACCATTCAGTGACCACTCGTGCCCTGTGGTTGGGGCATTGTCATCCTATGGGGGCGTAGCCATGGTAGCCATAACAATGGCAAAAAGAATAGCTTGCCCGGTATTTTTATACATGACCCTAAGCATGGTGGGAGGTTAATCACTTAATTAACTCAGGAACCACACCTGTGTGGAAGGACCTGCGTTCAATATACTTTGTATCCCTCATTTACTCAAGTGTTCCCATTATTTTGTCAGTTACATGTATGAACCACCACCTGAATAGAGAAACAACCTGAATAGAGAAACAACCTGAATAGAGAAACAACCTGAATAGAGAAACAACCTGAATAGAGAAACAACCTGAATAGAGAAACAACCTGAATAGAGAAACAACCTGAATAGAGAAACAACCTGAATAGAGAACGTAGTTCAGCAGAATCCAGCAGTACATATTGTAGGTACAACCATATAGCAGAGTAGAGTCCAGTAATCGCTACCTCAGGTCCAACCAGAGAACAAACCTCCAGACACACAGACACTATGAGGGGAAAATACCTCCTAGCCTCACTACCCCCGCACACACACACACTCACACACACACACACATACACACACACACACACACACAGGGGCGGACTGGTTGGTAAAAAAAAATGTACATAGTGAGCAGGCCTCGAATTTCAAGGCAGAATTGACAGCCATCGATGCCCCCTTGTGTGGCCGTAACACCCCCTAAAAAAATGAATGCCTCCCAAGTGGCCGTTGTGCTCTTAGGCTGAATAGAACACAGGAGGCTGCAGAAAACAGCTCATAACAGAGCGAATGGAACGGCATCAAACACATGGAAACCACTTGTTTGATGTGTTTGATACTATTCCACTGATTCCGCTCCGGTCATTAACACGAGCCCGTTCTCCCCAATTAAGGTGCCACCAGCCTCCTGTGGAATTCAATAATTATAATTCTCTTCTCCCGGATGCCAATCGCCCTGCTCTGAAGCAAACAGGGATGACTAACTAACAGCAAAAGCACTAGCCTGTCAATCTACTACACCCAAAAGTTGAGTTAGCCTACCTATTCTATTGGTCAGCTTTTCATTCTGTGCCAGAAATAAATATTCTAAACAGACTCTGGAACAGTTGTTGGATGATACATAAAGAACAGATTCATGTGACATGAACATTTCCTTTAGAAATTCAGTAAGAAGGAAGATCTAAAGATGCAACAACTAGCATGGCTTGCTAATATGACTAGGATTGTGTCCATGGCTGCTGGACAATGAAATAAAGTGATTTGAAAACCAATTGAACATGAGAGAAATAGCCTGGTTTCAATGGCATATGAAGAAGTGTTTATAAAATAATTCCCTCTGCATTCCTATGGTCGGAACTAAGCTACTTTGAAACAAGGTAAGACATGCCTCATAAAATGACAAAAAACGTCCAGGTTTTAAACAACTGCGCTTATGGTTAAATAGTTTCAAAATGTTGACAGCCTCCGCTCAGATTGCAAGGTGGCGACTCCCTCATGTCAGCATCGTGTGGACATGAGAGGCTGTGGCCAATACGCATATGCTGTCACCTACACTTTGACATGTAGGCAAATGATTTAATTACGTTTCTATACATTCCAGGACTGCTAGTGGGCCTGTCTGACTTCGGTGTTTTGCGCTAAATTATCATTATCTGGCTAATGATGCGGGCCTCGAGGACAAAAATGGGCCGGTGGGGGACCTCAAGGACAAAAACGGTCTGGTGCGGGACCTCAAGGACAAAAACGGTCTGGTGGGGGCCTCAAGGACAAAAACGGTCTGGTGGGGGCCTCGAGGACAAAAACGGTCCGGTGGGGGGCCTCAAGGACAAAAACGGTCTGGTGGGGGCATCAAGGACAAAAACAGTCTGGTGGGGGCCTCAAGGACAAAAACAGTCCGGTGGGGGCCTCAAGGACAAAAACGGGCCGGTTTGTCAGAAATGCCAGAGCCGATTTATAGTCCCAGTCCACCCCAGCACACACACACACACACACACACACACACACACACACACACACACACACACACACAGCGGCATACACCATGAACAAACACACGGTCCTATGTTTAGTCTACTTCTCTTCTCTATTTATTTCTGTTTCACTGCAAGGCTGGACAAACACAAATGCACCTGTGTGTCTTTTTCACGAGCCATTCAGTTTTCCTGCAGCAACTATTAAATGTGTTTTAGGGTCCAGTGAGAAAGGCAGACAGAGGAGAGAGAGAGAAATAGCGAGAATGAGAGACAGGGGGAGAGGGGGGGGGCTCTGAGGAAAAAGAAAATCATTATGAGGCAGGTCGATATATAGGACGAATGAGTCGTGAAGAAGAGAAAGTAAAACCCTGGGCCTGAAAACTCTGTAGTGTTTCAGTCCAACTCTCTCTACATGAATCGTCCTCCAACAGGAGAGGGTGAGATACCTGGTAAATCTGATCACCAACCAAAACTCTCAAATACAATCTACACCTATGTTATCTCATGATGACCAATTTGACCTCCTTTGTGGTGGGTTAGCAGGTGTATAAAAGTAAACAGTATAGACTACATGAACATGAGAGACTGAAAGTCAGGGTAGTATGTACTATACATGTGATAGAGTAAGAGGGGTCTGATTAACAGAAAGATGTGTTTTATCCTGACACCAAGCCAGTGAGATGGAAGGTGTGTTTTATCCTGACACCAAGCCAGTGAGATGGAAGGTGTGCTATCCTGACACCAAGCCAGTGAGATGGAAGGTGTGTTTTATCCTGACACAAAGCCAGTGAGATGGAAGGTGTTTTATCCTGACACAAAGCCAGTGAGATGGAAGGTGTGTTATCCTGACACAAAGCCAGTGAGACAGAAGGTGTGTTATCCTGACACAAAGCCAGTGAGACAGAAGGTGTGTTATCCTGACACAGGGAGATGGAGTATTGTTATTGTAGTGTCTGTGTTTGTTGTGTCTGTTGGTTAGCCATGCCACCAGGATCTATTGAGCTGAGCCCTTATCTGTGATAATGGGGTTTGAACTTATCAACTCTGTCTCTGGCACTAACGTGATTAGCCTGGGGCCATGTGGCCCAGCACCAGGATGTCAGCGACTACTGGTGGCCAGACAGACAGACAGGGCCTGGAGCTGCCTACAGCCACAAACCTATAGGAGGCTGTGGGAAACAGGGGAGGTTATAATGGCCATCTTTGTCAAGACTGAAGAGGATGGCCTTTCTCCTTCACCCTCGCTCTTTCTCTACTTTTACTGCCTCCGAGAAATGTTCTACATGACATACACAGAAAGCCCCCCCTGCGTCACCCCTTTACCCATGCAGTCATCAAATCAAATCATTTTGGATTGGTCACAAACACATATTTACTAGATGTTATTGTGGGTGTAGTGAAGTGTTCCTACAGTAGCTCCAACAGTGCAGTAGTATCTAACAATTCACAACAATACACACAAATCTAAAGCTCAATAATGGAATTTAAAAAAAGATGTAAATATTAGGGCGAGCCCTAAACCATACCCAAACGATACCCAAACCTTAACCCTAAACCCTAATACCTAACCTTAAACCTAACCCTAAACCTAATCCTAGTTTCTAACCCTAAACCTAACCCGTACCCTAACTCTAACTCTAACCTTAACCCAAAAACCTAACCTTAACCCTAACCCTAAACTAACCCTAGTTTCTAACCCTAAACCTAACCCTAGCTCCTAACCCTTAACCTAATTCTAATCTTAACACTAATTGTAACCTTAAACCTATAAACACCCTAGAAATAGCATTTGACCTTGTGAAGACTAACACAATGTCCCCAGTTGGTCAAATGGTTGTTTGTTTACACACATCCATGCCAGTGTGTGTGGCCAGTGTGTGTGTGTATATATATATATATATATATATATATATATATATATATATATATATATATATATATATATATATATATATATATATATATATATATATATATATATATATATATATATATATATATATGTAGAGCAGCTGAACCAGGACACTGATACCTCTGTTGAGCAGGAAGAGGTCTTTGTTCCACACACAGATACTGATCTAATCTCCATCAGTTAGTCTGTACAGGCAAACAGGCTGCCTAACTCACACTCACGCCTCACACACACACACACACACACACACACACACACACACACACACACACACACACACACACACACACACACACACACACACACTATGTCAATGGGCGTTGTGTATGCACAGCCTGTTGGCAGCTCACGTGAGCAGGATGCAGGAGTGAGAAGCCCTGGAAGTCTGTGGCGGAGACCACTGCTGCCAGAAAGGGCACTGCCACCCAGGAATGTCACACACACACACACACACACACACACACACACACACACACACACACACACACACACACACACACGCTTAAAACAATCAGTGGTGTCAAAGACCTGGAATGGCCTACAGTACAGCCTATATTGAGTATAGAACTGGTTCAGCCTTAAGGGAGAGAGAGAAGAGGTGGAATGAGGATGAGAGAGAATCTACTATATGTACAAGAAACAGTGAGGGAGACCGGGAGATGGCCAGACAGAAAGAGACAGTGAGGGAGAGCAGGAGATGGCCAGACAGAAAGAGACAGTGAGGGAGACCGGGAGATGGCCAGACAGAAAGAGACAGTGAGGGAGAGCAGGAGATGGCCAGACAGAAAGAGACAGTGAGGGAAACAGAGCAGGAGATGGCCAGACAGAAAGAGACAGTGAGGAAAGAGAGCAGGAGATGGCCAGACAGAAAGAAACAGACAGATGGCCAGACAGAAAGAAACAGTGAGGGAGACAGGAGATGGCCAGACAGAAAGAGACAGTGAGGGAGAGCAGGAGATGGCCAGACAGAAAGAGACAGTGAGGGACCGGGAGATGGCAGACAGAAAGAGACAGTGGCCAGACAGAAAGAAACAGTGAGGGAGAGCAGGAGATGGCCAGACAGAAAGAAACAGTGAGGAAGAGAGCAGACAGAGAAACAGTGGCCAGAAAGAAACAGAAATAAAGACAGAAAGAAACAGTGAGGGAGAGCAGGAGATGGCCAGACAGAAATAAAGAGAGTGGCAAGAGTAAGGTACGATAGCAGGACCTGGTTGTTGTCTTCCCTCTCTTCCCTCTCTTCCCTCTCTTACCTCTCTTCCCTCTCTTCCGTCTCTTACCTCTCTTTCCTCTCTTCCCTCTCTTCCCTCTCTTCCCTCTCTTACCTCTCTTCCCTCTCTTCCCTCTCTTCCCTCTCTTCCGTCTCTTCCCTCTCTTCCCTCTCTTCCCTCTCTTCCGTCTCTTACCTCTCTTCCCTCTCTTCCCTCTCTTCCCTCTCTTCCCTCTCTTCCCTCTCTTCTTCCTCTCTTCCCTCTCTTCCCTCTCTTCCGTCTCTTCCCTCTCTTCCCTCTCTTCCCTCTCTTCCGTCTCTTACCTCTCTTCCCTCTTTCCCTCTCTTACCTCTCTTCCCTCTCTTCCCTCTCTTCCCTCTCTTCCCTCTCTTCCCTCTCTTACCTCTCTTCCTCTCTTCCCTTCTTACCTCTCTTACCTCTCTTCCCTCTCTTCCCTCTCTTCCCTCTCTTACCTCTCTTCCTCTCTTTACTCTCTTACCTCTCTTCCCTCTCTTCCCTCTCTTACCTCTCTTACCTCTCTTACCTCTCTTCCCTCTCTTACCTCTCTTACCTCTCTTCCCTCTCTTCCCTCTCTTCCCTCTCTTACCTCTCTTACCTCTCTTACCTCTCTTCCCTCTCTTACCTCTCTTCCCTCTCTTCCCTCTCTTCCCTCTCTTCCCTCTCTTACCTCTCTTCCCTCTCTTACCTCTCTTCCCTCTCTTCCCTCTCTTACCTCTCTTACCTCTCTTACCTCTCTTACCTCAGCCAGTAGAATCAAGTGATTTCAACAGCAATGCATTATGCAAATGAGCACTGCCATAGAAGTGTTGTAATAATATTTCTAAATTGTTAACAGTAATCATGTTTAAAGAGGGGAGGGAAATAAAACAACAGTATTTATTACCCAGAGATCCCTAATCCGATAAACCCACATCATTTACTTTGCAATGGCAAAGGAAATGTTTTCTACGGAATACAAAGGAGGTGATAACACAGCTGCCGTCTTTCCTCCGTTAAGATGGAGATAAAGAGGCATTTATCACTTTTATTGTGTCTTTCTACTTTCAGATAATTAATTGCAGGAGATAATTTGATCTTTTTGTCTGTTCATTTTTCTCTCTGCCTCGCTCTTAAATGTGTCTGCGTCTTTTCTCCCCTCTCTCTGAGTCTGTGAGACAATGTCTGCTGCGCTGCGGGTAGAATGGCTGCTGCTCCAGATGGATGCTCAGATTAAAAGTAGGAATGAGAGAGGGAATGAGAGAGGGAATGAGGGAGGGAATGAGAGAGGGAATGAGAGAGGGAATGAGGGAGGGAATGAGAGAGGGAATGATGAGGGAATGAGAGAGGGAATGAGGGAGGGAATGAGGGAGGGAATGAGAGAGGGACTGAAGGAATGAGGGAGGGAATGAGAGAGGGAATGAGGGAGGGAATGAGAGAGGGAATGAGAGAGGGAATGAGAGAGGGAATGAGGGAGGGAATGAGAGAGGGAATGAGAGAGGGAATGAGAGAGGGAATGAGAGAGGGAATGAGGGAGGGAATGAGAGAGGGACTGAGGGAGGGAATGAGAGAGGGAATGAGGGAGGGAATGAGAGAGGGAATGAGAGAGGGAATGAGAGAGGGAATGAGAGAGGGAATGAGAGGAGAGGGAATGAGAGAGGGAATGAGGAGGGAATGAGGGATGGAATGAGGGAGGGAATGAGAGAGGGAATGAGAGAGGGAATGAGGGAGGGAATGAGAGAGGGACTGAGGGATGGAATGAGAGAGGGAATGAGAGAGGGAATGAGAGAGGGAATGAGAGAGGGAATGAGAGAGGGAATGAGAGAGGGAATGAGGGAGGGAATGAGAGAGGGAATGAGAGAGGGAATGAGGGAGGGAATGAGGGATGGAATGAGGGAGGGAATGAGAGAGGGAATGAGAGAGGGAATGAGGGAGGGAATGAGGGAGGGAATGAGGGGTGGAATGAGGGAGGGAATGAGAGAGGGAATGAGAGAGGGAATGAGAGAGGGAATGAGGGAGGAATGAGAGAGGGAATGAGGGAGGGAATGAGAGAGGGAATGAGAGAGGGAATGAGAGAGGGAATGAGAGAGGGAATGAGAGAGGGAATGAGAGAGGGAATGAGGGAGGGAATGAGAGAGGGAATGAGGGAGGGAATGAGGAGGGAATGAGGGAGGGAATGAGGGATGGAATGAGGGAGGGAATGAGAGAGGGAATGAGAGAGGGAATGAGGGAGGGAATGAGAGAGGGAATGAGGGATGGAATGAGAGAGGGAATGAGAGAGGGAATGAGAGAGGGAATGAGAGAGGGAATGAGAGAGGGAATGAGAGAGGGAATGAGGGAGGGAATGAGAGAGGGAATGAGAGAGGGAATGAGGGAGGGAATGAGGGGTGGAATGAGGGAGGGAATGAGAGAGGGAATGAGAGAGGGAATGAGAGAGGGAATGAGGGAGGGAATGAGAGATGGAATGAGGGAGGGAATGAGGGAGGGAATGAGAGAGGGAATGAGAGAGGGAATGAGGGAGGGAATGAGAGAGGGACTGAGGGAGGGAATGAGAGAGGGAATGAGAGAGGGAATGAGAGAGGGAATGAGAGAGGGAATGAGAGAGGAATGAGAGAGGGAATGAGAGAGGGAATGAGAGAGGGAATGAGAGAGGGAATGAGAGAGGGAATGAGAGAGGGAATGAGAGAGGGAATGAGAGAGGGAATGAGAGAGGGAGAGAAACAAAGTATACTCAATAATAGCACTTCCATTCTGCCTCACCAATAGGGAGAGTAATGTTATTACACTGACTCACACACTCCTTTGACTATCTTATCTAATACGTTTATTCTGTGTACAACGTTGTCAGTTACTGAGACAGAATGGTGAGAGGAAGAAGACACACAGACACACACAAGCATCTCTTTTTCTCTCCCACACACACGCCTACACCCACACGCGCACACGTCACGCACCTACAAAGGGACTAGGGTGGGAGTTAGAATGGGACTGGGAGGCAGTTTGTCTGTGCCATGGCATCAATAGACTTTCCGTCTGGAAGCCCAACGGACACAAGAGGGGACGAGGCGATGGGGTTGGTGTCAGACATGACAATGTGCATAGAGACTCTCCAACTTTTAAGCAGGACTTTGTCCAATTAGGAGGTTAAACAAACGGGCCTGACTGAGGGTGGCTGAACTCATTCAGCTAGAGAGAAAGAGACACAGAGAGAGAGAGAGGAAGAGAGAAGAAGAGATAAAGAGAAATAGAGAGTGGGAGAGAGCCCACAGGAAACACTTCAAGTACCTCTGTGCTCTCTATATCCACTCAGCCTCCTCTCATCTGCAATTTCCTCTCTAAACTCTGCTCTCAATCCCTCTGTCCATGCATTCCATACCACTCTAATCTAGCACAGCTGTCTGTTTCGTCACAAATCCATGAATTCAAACGTGCAGAATAAGAGAATCTGTTTGGGGGTTAGCATACACTCTTAGAAAAAAGGGTTCCAAAGGATTCTTTGACTGTCCCCATAGGAGAAACATTTTTGGTTCTAGGCGGAACTCTTTTGGGTTCCATGTGGAACCCTCTGGGGAAAGGGTTCTACATGAAACCCAATATGGTTCTATCTGGAACCAAAAAGGTTTCTTCAAAGGGTTATCCTCTGGGAACAGCCGAAGAAACCTTTTAGGTTCTAGATAGCATGTTTGTTTCTAAGAGTGTAGTGTTTGTATTAGACCTGAGTGATGTGTCCCTGGTTGGTGTGCCAAATGTCTGCATGGTGACATGCAGCCTGGCCAGAGGGCATGGTGGGGAGACCTGCCCAGTCCAACAGTGGAGGCAATATTAGAGAGGCAGGCCTGGGTCAGACTCAAGACCATGTCTCACCTTCAGGACCTCGAGTCACACGTCATCCAAGAATCTCTTATCCTTCCGTCACTTCGCTTCTCTCCTCCCTCTCTCTGTCTATCTCTCTCTAACCATTGTCTGGGCGTAAAGCCGTTGGCACACACGCTGGTACCCAGACACACGAGCAGTGGGCTCAGTGGGCTGTTTGGCTTGGCACAGGAGTGCATGGGGAGTGTCCTACTCTTCTCTCCTCTGTCCTGCCTCTCAGGTTGCGGGCTCCAGAGCGGGCAGATGGTCTTTGAGGACGGGGGGGGCTACTAGGGGCCTCCCTCTCTGTCTGTATAACTGTCAGTCTGTCCATTCAGCTTTACTGCATACCAGCAGAAGGAGTTACTACCAACAAGACATGTCAGCTGCCGCTGAAGTGTTTCATGTCATGGACAGAGTATGTTGTTGTGCTTCAGTCAGACCATGCGTGCCTAGACAGTGTTGTGTTGTGTTGTGTGTGTGTGTGTGTGTGTGTGTGTGTGTGTGGTAATCTGATTACATGCAGATGGTCACATAGTCAGTCTGTGATGTGATCTGACACACACATTGCATGTCATAGCAGAGTTGACAGTGGATCGGTCACCAGAGCCAAATGCATGAATAACTCTCCTACTCGTAATGACGTAGGAATCAGGAAGCCAGAGGAGGAGAGAGGAAGTGGACATTCTAGGGTGAATTGGGTGTGTAACACAGCCACCTCTGTGACAGGCCTTAAACCCTGTGTGTGAGAAAGATGAAATAGGGCACTAGGTTTATAGGGCAGTATAGTCAAACACATAAGCCCATCCAATCCCAGAAACGCTCCATCACCTCCTCTTGGGGTTAAAAGCTACCATCCACACCATACCGAGAAATGCTATGGAGAATACTATAGAGGCACGGGGTATGTAGTGGTATGATCCTATAGGGGTTTGGCCCTGTAGTCAAACCTCAGAAATCTGAATATCTGAACACAATACAACCATCTCCCAAAGCCATATTGCAATTTAGTATCTCACCAAGTAGCATCAGCTACACAATGCTACCTTCACAGTTTCTCCATATTGATCCAGCTTTTAACATGAAGATGGCGGAACGTTCACTGGGAAACAATTAACCTTGCATGTGACTTTTAGAGTCTCTTTAAGCTGGGCTTTTAGAGATGTTTAATCCACCCTTTCAAATGTATCAGAGCACTAACTATTATCCATTCATTTCAGTGCTTTCAAATGGACTTTAATCTGCTGGATTAACCCCTGTGTTATGTTTCATCAAAGGAGTGGCAACCCCCTCGCTGCTCCTCGCTGTCCCACATTAAACAGAGGAGAAGCACAATGAAGAGGGGTGAGAGGATGGATGGATGTAGGGCAGGCAGAGAGGGACATGGAGCCCCAAACACATCACACTACTGACTGAGGATACAGAGGAATGGAGAGATGGATGTAGGGCAGGCAGAGAGGGACATGGAGCCCCAAACACATCACACTACTGACTGAGGATACAGAGGAATGGAGAGATGGATGTAGGGCAGGCAGAGAGGGACATGGAGCCCCAAACACATCACACTACTGACTGAGGATACAGAGGAATGGAGAGATGGATGTAGGGCAGGCAGAGAGGGACATGGAGCCCCAAACACATCACACTACTGACTGAGGATACAGAGGAATGGAGAGATGGATGTAGGGCAGGCAGAGAGGGACATGGAGCCCCAAACACATCACACTACTGACTGAGGATACAGAGGAATGGAGAGATGGATGTAGGGCAGGCAGAGAGGGAGGACATGGAGCCCCAAACACATCACACTACTGACTGAGGATACAGAGGAATGGAGAGATGGATGTAGGGCAGGCAGAGAGGGACATGGAGCCCAAAAACACATCACACTACTGACTGAGGATACAGAGGAATGGAGAGATGGATGTGGAGCAGGCAGGAGGGACATGGAGCCCAAACACATCACACTACTGACTGAGGATACAGAGGAATGGAGAGATGGATGTGGGCAGGCAGAGAGGAGGAGCCCCAAACACATCACACTACTGGAGGACATGGAGCCCAAAACACATCACACTACTGACTGAGGATACAGAGGAATGGAGAGATGGATGTAGGGCAGGCAGAGAGGGACATGGAGCCCAAAACACATCACACTACTGACTGAGGATACAGAGGAATGGAGAGATGGATGGAGAGATGGATGAGGGCAGGCAGGGGGGACATGGAGCCCAAACACATCACACTACTGACTGAGGATACAGAGGAATGGAGAGATGGATGTGGAGAGGAGGAGGGGGACATGGAGCCCAAAACACATCACACTACTGACTGAGGATACAGAGGAATGGAGAGATGGATGTGGAGAGGCAGAGAGGGACATGGAGCCCAAAACACATCACACTACTGACTGAGGATACAGAGGAATGGAGAGATGGATGTGGAGAGGAGGAGGGGGACATGGAGCCCAAAACACATCACACTACTGACTGAGGATACAGAGGAATGGAGAGATGGATGTGGAGAAAACACATCACACTACTGGAGGATACAGGGGGACATGGAGCCCAAAACACATCACACTACTGACTGAGGATACAGAGGAATGGAGAGATGGATGTGGAGAGGGAGGGAGGGAGATGGAACATGGAGCCCAAAACACATCACACTACTGACTGAGGATACAGAGGAATGGAGAGATGGATGTGGAGAGGAGGGGAGACATGGAGCCCAAAACACATCACACTACTGACTGAGGATACAGAGGAATGGAGAGATGGATGTGGAGAGGAGGGGAGACATGGAGCCCAAAACACATCACACTACTGACTGAGGATACAGAGGAATGGAGAGATGGATGTGGAGAGGAGGGGAGACATGTGCATTGAGGATTTAGGAGATAGTTGACAGTGAATAGGAAATAAAAGGAAATCGGGAAGTGTAACCGATGAGAGTTGGTCAAGTAACTAGGTCATGACCCCAGAGGCTGAGGTCAAATGGTCACCTCTTCCCTTCCCGCTGTCTGTGTCACACCCCCTCTCTCTGTGTCTGTGTCTCTCTCTCTCTCTGTGTGTGTGTGTGTGTGTGTGTGTGTGTGTGTGTGTGTGTGTGTGTGTGTGTGTGTGTGTGTGTGTGTGTGTGTGTGTGATAGAGAGATAGAGAGAGAGAGAGAGAGAGAGAGAGAGAGAGAGAGCCTGTGTGTGACACTGGAATTGGAGCATTCATCTGACTGGAGTTGATGTCATAGGTCACAAGCTGCACTGTTCAACCCCTCAGAGAACTTCACATTTCCCAGAATGCAGAGAGAGTCAATGATCAGTCAACGCATTCTTGAGAAATCCCTCTGTTTGAGACAGTACATCCTCAACATTCTGAGCAGCCTTCAGCAGAGGGTTTTAGGATGTGTTCTCCTTTAATCTCTACTTCGAGCCCACTAACACACACATTAACACTTGCACACACTCACTATCACACACACACACACTCCCTGTTTTTGACCGCTTCTCACCCCACAGCACAAAGGGCCCCTCTGTGATATCAAAGCCAAAACAACTCGTGGTTGCCTCAGATGGTGACCAGGAGTGTCCCAATCCTCTTTCCCTCCACAGACCCACATACACACCCTCGGCTCCACACACAGCTGTACAGCCCCATGCAGTCCCACAGCTGCCTACTGACAGGCCTGGGTGGACTAATCCCAGTCAGAGAGGGAAAGGGTGGGAGGGGAGCAAGGAGCTGACACCTGAGACATACATATGGATACTGTAGACACACACATACATGTATGTAGACATGCATGAAGACACACAGACAGCCTGGTGATGTCACCAGACAGGCCAAAACTCCATCCCACCAAAACAGGCAGAGATTTCAGGCGGTCTTTTCAAACAGCTCTCAAACAGCTCTCTTATCATCATTTTCACAATTTCACAGTATTATTCCAACCTCATAGTGTGGAAATATATGTAAAACACAGAAAAATAAAACACACATTTTTGACTGCATTGGGCCTGTAGCCATTTACACAGGGCTGAACACCAGGAAACTGGTTACCGAGATTTACCACCCAACCCCACTCCCTTTTCCCGAGATAAATAACTGTGAGAAACCGGTAAATTATTATAAATGATTTATATCAACAGCATGAGATGAAATGATATGGTATGTCTAAATCGGGCGTCTCTACCGCCTTCTCTCTGCCATCTGTATGATCAATCATCAACGCTCAGGGTGGGGACAGACAGCACATCTCACTATGTACCATCTCATCTCATGGCAACCTTTTTTCTTGTGACAGGTAGGCCTACATTTGCTGCAGTGTAGCCTGAACGCGCATCTAATTTACACATCTCCATCTGGCGTTCTGGGGTCACCTTATGTGTTAATTGTAAAGATTTTTATTTTGCAGCTGCAGAGCTTTAAAACAGCCGCTCACCGAACATCGTTGCTTTAAATCGGCGCATATGCGAACACTCTGTTATGATGCTTCTTTCTCTCCATCAGTTCCATTCAAATTGCATCCCAAATAGATAATACTATTCAAGATGTATATATATATATATATATATATAGATGTCCTAGCCTTCCTCTTTCAGGTTGTACATTCAATGCAGTATTAGCCTTATATTTAGCTAATGAATGATGTTTTATACATAAGCTTCTTACTTATAAGACGTCTCTTTCTCAATACACATCTGCTCTCCACTGGCCTCTCTCCTAACAAGATGAGTCCCAAGCCCATACATGTGTTATACTAAAAGAGTATTCGAAGAGCGATGTGAGTTCTTGTTCGCTGAATGTTAAATACAGCAGCCAACTGAACTTTACAGGGAGATTGAATGAAGAGAGACCGAGCGATGGTGGTAAGATATAGCAGATTTCCATTCAGGCCGTCACCCATAACCATTCAATCTTCAGAAACAGAAGTGAAGGCCTTCTGCATCTCATTCTAGTCCTATGTTATTCAAGGATGTCAGAATGATGAGATAAGGACAACAAAACGTATTTCATTTAACTGATGAAAGGAGGAAGGAATGAAGCAACAATAGAGAGAGAAAGAGGAGGTAGGCTAATAACATCAGGGGAAATATTGTGAAAGGTATATATGTGTCAGCCTAATAATTATGTGAAGAGGCTCTATTATATTTAAACATTCAAATATTGTAACTTTGTATACCGCATGTGCTGCACCAGAATCACCAGAATCACATGTTCTCTCCCAGCTTCATGGTTTAAAGGAGGTGTGTAATTCCAGTCCATATAATACAGTATAATACAATACAGTAATACAGTCCACACTCAAAAATATTAGCTTACTGGAGCTTGTTTAATTTATTTACCCAAGAGAGCATATAGCTAGCTACATGGGTTAAGGGTTGTAGGTCTCATTAAATGTCTTTAATGTAGGTCTCATTAAATGTCTTCAATATAGGGCTCATTAAATGTCTTTAATGTAGGTCTCATTAAATGTCTTTAATGTAGGGCTCATTAAATGTCTTTAATGTAGGGCTCATTAAATGTCTTTAATGTAGGTCTCATTAAATGTCTTTAATGTAGGGCTCATTAAATGTCTTTAATGTAGGGCTCATAAAATGTCTTGAATGTAGGTCTCATTACATGTCTTTAATGTAGGTCTCATTACATGTCTTTAATGTAGGGCTCATTAAATGTCTTTAATGTAGGTCTCATAAAATGTCTTTAATGTAGGTCTCATTAAATGTCTTTAATGTAGGGCTCATTAAATGTCTTTAATGTAGGTCTCATAAAATGTCTTTAATGTAGGTCTCATTAAATGTCTTTAATGTAGGGCTCATTAAATGTCTTTAATGTAGGTCTCATTAAATGTCTTTAATGTAGGGCTCATTAAATGTCTTTAATGTAGGTCTCATTAAATGTCTTTAATGTAGGGCTCATAAAATGTCTTTAATGTAGGTCTCATTAAATGTCTTTAATGTAGGGCTCATAAAATGTCTTTAATGTAGGGCTCATTAAATGTCTTTAATGTAGGGCTCATAAAATGTCTTTAATGTAGGTCTCATTAAATGTCTTTAATGTAGGTCTCATTAAATGTCTTTAATGTAGGGCTCATTAAATGTCTTTAATGTAGGTCTCATTAAATGTCTTTAATGTAGGGTTCATTAAATGTCTTTAATGTCGGGCTCATCAGGCTCAGGTAGCATCAGGCTCAGGTAGCATCAGGCTCAGGTAGAATCAGGCTCAAGTAGCATCAGGCTCAGGTAGCATCAGGCTCAGGTAGCATCAGGCTCAGGTACCATCAGACTAGAGTTTTCATGCTGATCAAAGCTCTAATCAAATCCAGACATATTTATGTGTTTTATAATGCTTTAGTTGTGACACCTCTGGTTTTGTTGGGAAATACCGGGTTACCCAGGAGAAAAGGGATTTATTCTCTGGGTGGAACATTTGTAAAGTACCTGGGAAATATCCAAGCCTAGTGGCTTTACAGTAACATGCTATACATGACGTCAGAGCTCTGACTGCGCTACACAGCTCTGTATGGGTTTTGACTAACAGACGTTATGAGCCCATCCCTCCCAGTAATTGGGCAACTTTTGCAAATCTTTTGTCTGAGTGAGGGAAACGCTGTAAATTAAGATGATTCGATGTATTTTGAAAGATGAGACGTTGAAAAATATAATAAATATCACTTTGATATTATACAAGCAAGCCAAACACAGTCCAAATATGCACTTCACATTTCCATATCATAACACTCAAGTCATATACAGTGCCAACGTTTATGATCACTATGTTTGACGTACAGTTATAAGACGACATGTTTCAAACCTTGGGATGTTCTGAACAGAATGAGCATATGTTTGTTTATTGTGAAGGAAATTCACCACGACACACACACCTGACACACACACCTGACACACACTCACCTGACTCCTTTCTATTCGCACCAAAATTACAATCTGTTTCTCTGAATGGCCTTGTGAAAGCCGAACTGTAAGATTCTATTTTATAACCTAGCTAGTCATGATGGCAATAGAACAAGCTTTCAAATGATGCCCACCTGACCCAGATTACGATTTATAATGGGCCGTTTTTGGATTGCGTAAACAACAACAGTAATTGTGTGATGGCGGGGATGCAGGGTTGTGTTCCAAACGAACGAACCACATGTTGATTGCTCTAAATCCTCAACAGAACAGCAGGAGAGCTCAAAAAAGTGCAGGATAGTTGAAGACTCTTCTTTGAGTGGGGGGAATCTGTGGAGAATCAAGTCAAGTTTATAATCTGGCCAGACTCAGCCCTGCATGGCCAGACTCAGCCCTGCATGGCCAGACTCAGCCCTGCATGGCCAGACTCAGCTCTGCATGGCCAGACTCAGCCCTGCATGGCCAGACTCAGCCCTGCATGGCCAGACTCAGCCCTGCATACTCCACAGAGAGAGAGGGTGAGGTGGGGTGGCTCAGTCTCAACTCCCCCTTTTCTCTCCAACCAAATCAAACCACAACCCATAAACTCCCCATTGTGGGGCCCACACAGAACAGAACCACCCCCACCGTCGTGTTAGGACTGTGGCCTACCATGCGAGCTAAGGGTGGGCCAGAGGGAAGGAGCAGAGAGGAGAGGGAGGGGGCTCTATACAGTACTCTACAATCCCTCCAACAACCCCCTACCCCCTACATGACTGGGCTTTGTCAGGAAGTCTGCCAAGTCTCTTTACGCTTCAATTAAGCAGAGGAGAGGCCACAGCATAGCCCTGCCGTCCGCCTCAGTCCCCAGCATAGCCCTGCTCTGACTCGCTCCCCTCCTCTCCACACAGAACACACCACAGGGAGATTACACTCACGGCATCAGTCGCTTGCTTCTCCGCTGTAACGCATTGTTCCCCCCCACAAAGGAACCAAAAGCCTGGGGAGTAAAGCCTTGTTTGGTGGGGAGGGGGAAGAGAGAGGGGAGCTGACAAAGCTTGTTCTTTTAGCCATGGAGAGGCTGAGAGTGGCACTGTGATATCAGGCTCAGTAATCTAATGCCTTCCGTAGCTCATGAACAATAGAGATTCTTGGCACATGCAGGGCCAACAGATGGGAGAATTACACTACCTCTGGTTATTATCTTTACGTTTGTTCTCTTCTCCCAGTTTCTCTCCTTCTCTCCCCCCTTCCTTCTTCCTCTCCCTCGCTCTCTCTCTTTGTTGAAGAGGAATGCTAAATCAGCCCTCCTTCCTCCAGTGCTGTGGAAAAACTTTGAAAGCTGAAAAAAAAGCCTCAGCCATCAAAGGTTACCGTTTATGGATGTGTTTTAACACAAAGAGCAGAACAGAGCAGAGCAGAGCACAGAGCAGAACAGAGCAGAGCAGAGCAGAGCACAGAGCAGAGCACAGAGCAGAGCACAGAGCAGAACAGAGCAGAGCAGAGCACAGAGCAGAGCACAGAGCAGAGCACAGAGCAGAGCACAGAACAGAGCAGAGCAGAGCAGAGCAAAGCAGAGCAGAGCACAGAACAGAACAGAGCAGAGCACAGAGCAGAGCAGAACAGAGCACAGAGCAGAGCACAGAATAGAACAGAGCAGAGCACAGAGCAGAGCACAGAACAGAACAGAGCAGAGCACAGAGCAGAGCACAGAGCAGAGCACAGAACAGAACAGAGCAGAGCACAGAGCAGAACAGAGCAAAGCAGAGCAGAGCACAGAACAGAACAGAGCAGAGCACAGAGCAGAGCAGAGCACAGAGCAGAGCAGAGCACAGAACAGAACAGAGCAGAGCACAGAACAGAGCAGAGCAGAGCACAGAGCACAGAGCAGAGCAGAACAGAGCACAGAGCAGAGCACAGAACAGAGCAGAGCACAGAGCAGAACAGAGCACAGAGCAGAGCACAGAACAGAACAGAGCAGAGCACAGAGCAGAGCACAGAGCAGAGCACAGAGCAGAGCACAGAGAACAGAGCAGAGCACAGAGCAGAGCAGAGCACAGAGAACAGAGCAGAGCAGAACAGAACAGAACAGAGCACAGAGCAGAGCACAGAACAGAGCAGAGCACAGAGCAGAGCAGAGCACAGAGAACAGCACAGAACAGAGCAGAGCACAGAGCAGAGCACAGAACAGAGCAGAGCAGAGCACAGAACAGAGCAGAGCACAGAGCAGAGCACAGAGCAGAGCAGAGCACAGAGAACAGAGCAGCACAGAACAGAGCAGAGCAGAGCACAGAGCAGAGCACAGAACAGAACAGAGCAGAGCACAGAACAGAACAGAGCAGAGCACAGAGCAGATCAGAGCACAGAGAACAGAGCAGAGCACAGAACAGAGCAGAGCAGAACAGAGCACAGAGAACAGAGCAGAGCACAGAACAGAGCAGAGCACAGAGCAGAGCAGAACAGAGCACAGAGAACAGAGCAGAGCACAGAACAGAACAGAGCAGAGCACAGAACAGAGCAGAGCAGAGCACAGAACAGAGCAGAGCACAGAGCAGAGCACAGAGAACAGAGCAGAGCACAGAACAGAGCAGAGCAGAGCACAGAGAACAGAGCAGAGCACAGAACAGAACAGAGCAGAGCAGAACAGAGCACAGAGAACAGAGCAGAGCACAGAACAGAGCAGAGCAGAGCACAGAACAGAGCAGAGCACAGAACAGAACAGAGCAGAGCACAGAACAGAGCAGAGCAGAGCACAGAACAGAGCAGAGCACAGAACAGAGCAGAGCAGAGAACAGAGCACAGAGAACAGAGCAGAACAGAGCACAGAGAACAGAGCAGAACAGAGCAGAGCACAGAGCAAAGCAGAGCAGAGCACAGAACAGAGCAGAGCACAGAACAGAACAGAGCAGAGAACAGAGCTAAGAGCAGAGCAGAGCACAGAGCAGAGCAGAGCACAGAACAGAACAGAGGAGAGCAGAGAACAGAGCACAGAGCAGAGCACAGAACAGAGCACAGAACAGAACAGAGCAGAGCACAGAACAGAGCAGAGCAGAGCACAGAACAGAGCACAGAGCAGAGCAGAGCACAGAACAGAGCAGAGCACAGAACAGAGCAGAGCAGAGCACAGAGCACAGAGCAGAGCAGAGCACAGAACAGAGCAGAGCACAGAACAGAGCAGAGCACAGAACAGAGCAGAGCAGAGCACAGAACAGAGCAGAGCACAGAGCAGAGCACAGAGCAGAGCAGAACACAGAACAGAGCAGAGCACAGAGCAGAGCACAGAGCAGAGCAGAGCACAGAGCAGAGCACAGAACAGAGCAGAGCAGAGCACAGAGCAGAGCACAGAGCAGAGCACAGAACAGAGCAGAGCACAGAACAGAGCAGAGCACAGAGCAGAGCACAGAACAGAGCAGAGCACAGAACAGAGCAGAGCACAGAACAGAGCAGAGCACAGAACAGAGCAGAGCAGAGAACAGAACAGAGCAGAGCACAGAACAGAGCACAGAGCAGAGCACAGAATAGAACAGAGCAGAGCACAGAGCAGAACAGAGCAAAGCAGAGCAGAGCACAGAGCAGAGCACAGAGCAGAGCAGAACAGAACAGAGCAGAGCACAGAGCAGAACAGAGCAAAGAGCAGAGCACAGAACAGAACAGAGCAGAGCACAGAGCAGAGCAGAGCACAGAGCAGAGCAGAGCACAGAACAGAACAGAGCAGAGCACAGAACAGAGCAGAGCAGAGCACAGAGCACAGAGCAGAGCAGAACAGAGCACAGAGCAGAGCACAGAACAGAGCAGAGCAGAGCACAGAGCAGAGCAGAACAGAGCACAGAGCAGAGCACAGAACAGAACAGAGCAGAGCACAGAGCAGAGCACAGAGCAGAGCACAGAGCAGAGCACAGAGAACAGAGCAGAGCACAGAGCAGAGCAGAGCACAGAGAACAGAGCAGAGCACAGAACAGAACAGAACAGAGCACAGAGCAGAGCACAGAACAGAGCAGAGCACAGAGCAGAGCACAGAGAACAGCACAGAACAGAGCAGAGCAGAGCAGAGCAGAGCACAGAACAGAGCAGAGCAGAGCACAGAACAGAGCAGAGCACAGAGCAGAGCACAGAGCAGAGCAGAGCACAGAGAACAGAGAACAGCACAGAACAGAGCAGAGCACAGAGCAGAGCACAGAACAGAGCAGAGCACAGAACAGAACAGAGCACAGAGCAGATCAGAGCACAGAGAACAGAGCAGAGCACAGAACAGAGCAGAGCAGAACAGAGCACAGCGAACAGAGCAGAGCACAGAACAGAGCAGAGCACAGAGCAGAGCAGAACAGAGCACAGAGAACAGAGCAGAGCACAGAACAGAACAGAGCAGAGCACAGAACAGAGCAGAGCAGAGCACAGAACAGAGCAGAGCAGAGCAGAGCACAGAACAGAGCAGAGCACAGAGCAGAGCACAGAGAACAGAGCAGAGCACAGAACAGAGCAGAGCAGAGCACAGAGAACAGAGCAGAGCACAGAACAGAACAGAGCAGAGCAGAACAGAGCACAGAGAACAGAGCAGAGCACAGAACAGAGCAGAGCAGAGCACAGAACAGAGCAGAGCACAGAACAGAACAGAGCAGAGCACAGAACAGAGCAGAGCAGAGCACAGAACAGAGCAGAGCACAGAACAGAGCAGAGCAGAGAACAGAGCACAGAGAACAGAGCAGAACAGAGCACAGAGAACAGAGCAGAACAGAGCAGAGCACAGAGCAAAGCAGAGCAGAGCACAGAACAGAGCAGAGCACAGAACAGAACAGAGCAGAGAACAGAGCTAAGAGCAGAGCAGAGCACAGAGCAGAGCAGAGCACAGAACAGAACAGAGGAGAGCAGAGAACAGAGCACAGAGCAGAGCACAGAACAGAGCACAGAACAGAACAGAGCAGAGCACAGAACAGAGCAGAGCAGAGCACAGAACAGAGCACAGAGCAGAGCAGAGCACAGAACAGAGCAGAGCACAGAACAGAGCAGAGCAGAGAACAGAGCACAGAGCAGAGCAGAGCACAGAACAGAGCGGAGCACAGAACAGAGCAGAGCACAGAACAGAGCAGAGCAGAGCACAGAACAGAGCAGAGCACAGAGCAGAGCACAGAGCAGAGCAGAACACAGAACAGAGCAGAGCACAGAGCAGAGCACAGAGCAGAGCAGAGCACAGAGCAGAGCACAGAACAGAGCAGAGCAGAGCACAGAGCAGAGCACAGAGCAGAGCACAGAACAGAGCAGAGCACAGAACAGAGCAGAGCACAGAGCAGAGCACAGAACAGAGCAGAGCACAGAACAGAGCAGAGCACAGAACAGAGCAGAGCACAGAACAGAGCAGAGCAGAGAACAGAACAGAGCAGAGCACAGAACAGAGCAGAGAACAGAACAGAGCAGAGCGGAGAACAGAGCACAGAGCAGAGCACAGAACAGAGCAGAGCAGAGAACAGAGCACAGAGCAGAGCACAGAACAGAGCAGAGAACAGAGCAAAGCAGCAGAGCACAGACAGAGCAGAGCACAGAACAGAGCAGAGCACAGAACAGAGCAGAGCAGAGAACAGAGCACAGAGCAGAGCACAGAACAGAGTAGAGAACAGAGCTAAGAGCAGAGCAGAGCAGAGCACAGAGCAGAGCACAGAACGGGACAGAACAGAGCACAGAACAGAGCAGAGCACAGAGCAGAGCACATAATAGAGCACAGCAGAGCAGAATAGAGCACAGCAAAACAGAACAGAACAGAACAGAGCACAGCGGGGCACAGCAAAGCAGAGCAAAACAGAGCACAGCAGAGCAGAACAGAGCAGAACAGAGCACAGCAGAGCAAAGCAGAACAGAGCACAGCAGAGCAGAGCAGAACAGAGCACAGCAGAGCAGAGCAGAACAGAGCACAGCAGAGCAGAACAGAGCACAGCAGAGCAGAACAGAGCACAGCAGAGCAGAGCAGAACAGAGCACAGCAGAGCAGAACAGAACAGAGCACAGCAGAGCAGAGCAGAGCAGAACAGAGCACAGCAGAGCAGAGCAGAACAGAACAGAGCACAGCAGAGCAGAACAGAGCACAGCAGAGCAGAACAGAACAGAGCACAGCAGAGCAGAGCAGAACAGAGCACAGCAGAGCAGAGCAGGACAGAGCACAGCAGAGCAAAGCAGAGCAGAACAGAGCACAGCAGAGCAAAGCAGAGCAGAACAGAACAGAGCACAGCAGAGCAGAACAGAGCAGGACAGAGCACAGCAGAGCAGAACAGGACAGAGCACAGCAGAGCAAAGCAGAGCAGAACAGAACAGAACAGAGCACAGCAGAGCAGAACAGAGCACAGCAGAGCAGAACAGGACAGAGCACAGCAGAGCAGAGCAGGACAGAGCACCACACTCTCTCTCATTTCATCCAATAGAGAGGCAGTCACATCTCACACCAGTCAGCTAGGCAGTCAGTCAGGCAGGCAGCCAGGCAGTCAGGCAGCCAGGCAGGCAGAGCAGATCAAAGGCCAGAGCTGTTGAGTGTGGAGTTGAAGGGAGCTGTGTGAACTGCACAACCTCACAACCTCTAGCTCCACCTGATACCTAGCACTGTGGAAAAACCCCGACAGACAGACAGACACACTGACTTATGGACTGACATTCAAATAGACTGATGGACCAGAGCTGGGGGAGGTTGGAAACAACTCGAACGCATGCTCACAGTGTTTTAGTGTGTGTGTGTGTGTGTGTGTGTGTGTGTGTGTGTGTGTGTGTGTGTGTGTGTGTGTGTGTGTGTGTGTGTGTGTGTGTGTATGTTTTCAAGGGCCCCAGTGTTCTGATTGCAGAAACTTCTCCAGGCATGCGATGCCTACTTGATAATCACACAGCCGTGGAGTGGAGAGGAGAATCTACAGGCTTGTCTCTATCACCAATGGGCTGTAGTCTGCTCTGCTCTGGCACTAGTATCTGTGTGTTCAATCCTCCTAGAATACCCACATGTCTATGTCTCTCTTGGTGATGGAAACCTCAGGGCTAAATAAGAAATGAAGATGATGCCATTTCAAACTCAACTACAGAAGTCACTGAACCACGTGCAGGACTTCTGTCTGGAACCATAGACCTGTCTGAGGTTAATAACATGGGAGGGATGCTCTCCTCTCCTGAGTGCAGACTGAATGCTGTTAGACACAGGCAGCCTAATGACTAACAGGACAACAATGGGGCCCATTAGGATATAACAGTGTCGCTGTCTGACACATGTATCATGCTACTGTCGGCTGAACCGACTCTCGTAACAGCATGCTAGCTAAAACATGTGTGTTACAATGTCAACGAGCTGTACACGCATGTGAGTTTTTGATCCTCACCAAGCTGTGGCTGACTAAACACTGAGCTGCACTGTAACAAATGTCTGCTGTGTCCACTGACTAAGCAGACAGACAGTCAGACAGACAGAGCTTCTGTGAAGAATAGACAGATGGGTCAGACAGACAGAGCTTCTGTGAAGGAAAGTCAAATGGGGCAGACAAACAGAGCTTCTGTGAAGAATAGACAGATGGGGCAGACAGACAGGGCTTCTGTGAAGAATAGACAGATGGGGCAGACAGACAGGGCTTCTGTGAAGAATAGACAGACAGGCAGACAAACAGAGCTTCTGTGAAGAATAGACAGATGGGCAGACAAACAGGGCTTCTGTGAAGAATAGACAGACAGGCAGACAAACAGAGCTTCTGTGAAGAATAGACAGATGGGTCAGACAGACAGAGCTTCTGTGAAGGAAAGTCAAATGGGGCAGACAAACAGAGCTTCTGTGAAGAATAGACAGATGGGGCAGACAGACAGGGCTTCTGTGAAGAATAGACAGACAGGCAGACAAACAGAGCTTCTGTGAAGAATAGACAGATGGGCAGACAAACAGAGCTTCTGTGAAGAATAGACAGATGGGGCAGACAGACAGGGCTTCTGTGAAGAATAGAAGAGGCAGACAAACAGAGCTTCAAGAATGGATGGGCAGACAGACAGGGCTTCTGTGAAGAATAGACAGATGGGGCAGACAGACAGGGCTTCTGTGAAGAATAGACAGATTGGGCAGACAGACAGGGCTTCTGTGAAGAATAGACAGATGGGGCAGACAGACAGAGCTTCTGTAAAGAATAGACTGATGGGGCAGACAGACAGGGCTTCTGTGAAGAATTGACAGATGGGGCAGACAGAGCTTCTGTGAAGAATAGACACATGGGGCAGACAGAGCTTCTGCGAAGACTAGACAGACAGGCAGACAGACAGAGCTTCTGTGAAGAATAGACTGATGAGGCAGACAGACAGGGCTACTGTGAAGAATAGACAGATGGAGCAGACAGACAGAGCTTCTGTGAAGAATAGACAAATGGGGCAGACAGACAGGGCTTCTGTGAAGAATAGACAGGTGGGGCAGACAGACAGTGCTGTGAAGAATAGACAGATGGGGCAGATGAGGGGAACAGTTGATGGGGGCTTTAGCTGCAGCTGCTGTCTTCTCGTCCTCTGGAACCGGACACACACACACACACACACACACACACACACACACACTCACTCACACTCACACTCACACACACAGTTGTCTGTAGTTTGGAGGGTGACGTCAGGGGGGTAAAGTTAACCCTTCCTGAAGCAGCAGCTGTGCATGGCATCAGGTGGGCACTGCCCTCACATAAAGAGGCCACAGCTGCAACAACACGGTCAGGGGTAGGGCACAGACTGTCCCGTACACTGGCATTCTGGCACACACACCAACATGTACCGCCATGCCAGGGATTAGCCAGTGTGTACAACAGACAACTTGATGTTGGCCAACGGCACCTGACATTGTACATCACTGCAGTATGGAGTCCAGAGAAATTGTTTGGTGAAAATGTTCTTCCAGCATCTCAACCATCAGCGGCCATCTTGCTTATGAAAATGTCATTTTCCAGTACGGCTAACTCATTTCACCATCTAGCTCTGCAATCACACCCAGAATCTCTGAAGATTTACCCAGACCTTCTCAAGGACACTTAAGTAATACACTGAACAAAAATATAAACTCAACATGTAAAGTGTTGGTCTCATGTCTCATGAGCTGAAATAAAATTTCCCAGAAATGTTCCATACACACAAAATACATATTTCTCTCAGATGTGCGCAAATTTGTTTACATCCCTGTTAGTGAGAATTTCTACTTTGCCAAGATAATCCATCCACCTGACAGGTGTGGAAAATCAAGAAGCTGATTAAACAGCGTGATAATTACACAGGTGCACCTTGTGCTGGGGACAATAAAAGGCCACTCTAAAATGTGCAGTTTTGTCAGACAACCCAATGCCACAGATGTCTCAAGTTTTCAGGGAGTGTGCAAGTGGCATGCTGACTGCAAGAATGTCCACCAGAGCTGTCGCCAGAGAAATTAATGTTCTCTACCATAAGCCGCCACCAAAAATAGTTTTAGAGAATTTGGCAGTAAGTCCAACCGGCCTCACAACCGCAGACCACGTGTAACCATGTATAAACAATCAAGTTGTAGAAACATCTCAAGGATGATCAATGGAAAGTCTCATAGCAAAGAGTCTGAATACTTACGTAAATTTGTTTTTTTGTATTTATTTTTTTAATACATTTCTAAAAAAAACTGTTTTAATTTTGCCATTATGGGGTATTGTGTGTAGATTCATGACTTTTTTTATTTAATTGAATCCATTTTAGAATAAGGCTGTAACGTAACAAAATGTGGAAAAAGTGAAGGGGTCTGAATACTTTCCGAATGCACTGTATATCAAGTAATACCCCAACCTCACAGAGTACTGTAGCTGTACAGCATCCAGAACCCCTACCACACCACCGTGCCCCCCCCCTCCCAGAGTGCAAACACTTGTAGTCTTCTGATTCAGTTCACTCTGCAAGCACGTTATGAATGCATGACCATTCTACTCTTCCCTTGTTGAGTAGATATAGACAGGACTATATATAGAGTTATGTAGAGCAGTGGTGGTGGTGGAAGAAGAGTAGGGGAGAGAGAGGGACAGTAGGCCCATGCTTCACATTCCTACACACACACACACACACACACACATACACACACACACACACACACACACACACACACACACACACACACACACACACAGAGAGAGATACAGAGAGACATGCTATTCCAACAGGGAATTCTCTAGAGGACAGTAGCCGTGGGCAACAAGCCCACCACAGAGGAGGAGTTCAAGGTGACGAGCTACAGAGAACGAGGGAGGGGGGAGAGGAGGGAGTAGAGGGAGAGAATGCTACAGATTTGAATTCTCCAGCCACTTTCACCCCTCGGTGGTAATATCATAGGCAGCTGATATAATACCCTCTTGAACAGCCTCTCATACAGTGAGCCAGCCAGTCAAACTAGCCCAGTAGCTACACACTGGTGCTCATCCTATTGGGAATCAGGGAGAGAAGAGAGAATCAATCTCTTCTCCTAGCTCTATCATCACAACTCCTCTCCTCTCCATCATGTGCAAGTGATATCCTCCCCGATACACCAGATGAACATTGAGACAACGTCTGGCCAGAGTGAACGCTCCTCAACCATTAGTCTCCCAGCTGACATTTACACACGCTGTCGTACAGTCATCACTGGAGCCAATACGCCGACTACATCATCCCCGTTTCCAAATGCGATAGCGTTAATTAGGATTTACATGGTCAATTACCTTAGATATCATGTGTCTTCATTAGTCTGCCTTCCCAACGACAGTAAAGCCCCAGATGCAGACATGACATTAGCATCAGCGCTACGTCAATAAAGGTCTGGTCACTGGGGAGCCTGTGTCCTGTCTGCCCACGTAGGACGGTCCCTGGCTAACCTTGCTGTGGCTATCCCTCCATTCATCCCTCTATCTCTCTATCCTGACCCAAGCCAGGTACCTGTGGAGGAGGGGAAGTAGTGTTCACTGGGTCGTGCTTATAACCAGTCCAGAGAAGGAGAGAGAAGGCAGAGACTGAGCCTTGCTCCATAATTTATGACTTGTTAATTGGAAGTCTCTGCATGTCTCACTGCCTCAAGATTAGCTGTGCCACTGAGAATGAACAGGGCTTAATCAAATCAAATCAGGCTTAGCCACACGCCCCTCAGCCCGTCGGGCACGGTAACAAGGCCAGCGCCCTATGCAGATTGGCCCATCCGTTCGGTACTGACTTGGGTAGGAGGGAGGTTTCAGAGGCCCAGCAGGTCAACAACACATATGGAATCATCCCACGCATCCCTTAGATCTCCCTCTCAGAGAAAATGTTATTTCTTTTTTATTTCCCTCTCGCTCTTTTGTTTTTGGCGGTGGGAATGGTTCAAAGGGCTGAGAGAGGAGGAGCTGTGAGGCCTGAGGGGTGCTTCTCAGGTTGCGAATGGTTCAAAGGGCGGAGAGAGGAGGAGCTGTGAGGCCTGAGGGGTGCTTCTCAGGTTGGGAATGGTTCAAAGGGCTGAGAGAGGAGGAGCTGTGAGGCCTGAGGGGTGCTTCTCAGGTTGGGAATGGTTCAAAGGGCTGAGAGAGGAGGAGCTGTGAGGCCTGAGGGGTGCTTCTCAGGTTGGGAATGGTTCAAAGGGCTGAGAGAGGAGGAGCTGTGAGGCCTGAGGGGTGCTTCTCAGGTTGGGAATGGTTCAAAGGGCTGAGAGAGGAGGAGCTGTGAGGCCTGAGGGGTGCTTCTCAGGTTGGGAATGGTTCAAAGGGCTGAGAGAGGAGGAGCTGTGAGGCCTGAGGGGTGCTTCTCAGGTTGGGAATGGTTCAAAGGGCTGAGAGAGGAGGAGCTGTGAGGCCTGAGGGGTGCTTCTCAGGTTGGGAATGGTTCAAAGGGCTGAGAGAGGAGGAGCTGTGAGGCCTGAGGGGTGCTTCTCAGGTTGGGAATGGTTCAAAGGGCTGAGAGAGGAGGAGCTGTGAGGCCTGAGGGGTGCTTCTCAGGTTGGGAATGGTTCAAAGGGCTGAGAGAGGCGGAGCTGTGAGGCCTGAGGGGTGCTTCTCAGGTTGGGAATGGTTCAAAGGGCTGAGAGAGGAGGAGCTGTGAGGCCTGAGGGGTGCTTCTCAGGTTGGGAATGGTTCAAAGGGCTGAGAGAGGCGGAGCTGTGAGGCCTGAGGGGTGCTTCTCAGGTTGGGAATGGTTCAAAGGGCTGAGAGAGGAGGAGCTGTGAGGCCTGAGGGGTGCTTCTCAGGTTGGGAATGGTTCAAAGGGCTGAGAGAGGAGGAGCTGTGAGGCCTGAGGGGTGCTTCTCAGGTTGGGAATAGAAGTCGTCTGAGAGAGGAGGAGCTGTGAGGCCTGAGGGGTGCTTCTCAGGTTGGAAATAGAAGTCGTCTGAGAGAGGAGGAGCTGTGAGGCCTGAGGGGTGCTTCTCAGGTTGGGAATAGAAGTCGTCTGAGAGAGGAGGAGCTGTGAGGCCTGAGGGGTGCTTCTCAGGTTGGGAATAGAAGTCGTCTGAGAGAGGAGGAGCTGTGAGGCCTGAGGGGTGCTTCTCAGGTTGAAGTCGTCTGAGAGAGGCTACTTAGCAGGAGCTGTGAGGCCTGAGATTGGAAATAGAAGTCGTCTGAGAGAGGCTACTTAGCAGGAGCTGTGAGGCCTGAGGTTGGAAATAGAAGTCGTCTGAGAGAGGCTACTTAGCAGGAGCTGTGAGGCCTCAGGTTGGAAATAGAAGTCGTCTGAGAGAGGCTACTTAGCAGGAGCTGTGAGGCCTCAGGTTGGAAATAGAAGTCGTCTGAGAGAGGCTACTTAGCAGGAGCTGTGAGGCCTCAGGTTGGAAATAGAAGTCGTCTGAGAGAGGCTACTTAGCAGGAGCTGTGAGGCCTCAGGTTGGAAATAGAAGTCGTCTGAGAGAGGCTACTTAGCAGGAGCTGTGAGGCCTCAGGTTGGAAATAGAAGTCGTCTGAGAGAGGCTACTTAGCAGGAGCTGTGAGGCCTCAGGTTGGAAATAGAAGTCGTCTGAGAGAGGCTACTTAGCAGGAGCTGTGAGGCCTCAGGTTGGAAATAGAAGTCGTCTGAGAGAGGCTACTTAGCAGGAGCTGTGAGGCCTCAGGTTGGAAATAGAAGTCGTCTGAGAGAGGCTACTTAGCAGGAGCTGTGAGGCCTCAGGTTGGAAATAGAAGTCGTCTGAGAGAGGCTACTTAGCAGGAGCTGTGAGGCCTCAGGTTGGAAATAGAAGTCGTCTGAGAGAGGCTACTTAGCAGGAGCTGTGAGGCCTCAGGTTGGAAATAGAAGTCGTCTGAGAGAGGCTACTTAGCAGGAGCTGTGAGGCCTCAGGTTGGAAATAGAAGTCGTCTGAGAGAGGCTACTTAGCAGGAGCTGTGAATAGAAGTCGTCTGAGAGAGGCTACTTAGCAGGAGCTGTGAGGCCTCAGGTTGGAAATAGAAGTCGTCTGAGAGAGGCTACTTAGCAGGAGCTGTGAGGCCTCAGGTTGGAAATAGAAGTCGTCTGAGAGAGGCTACTTAGCAGGAGCTGTGAGGCCTCAGGTTGGAAATAGAAGTCGTCTGAGAGAGGCTACTTAGCAGGAGCTGTGAGGCCTCAGGTTGGAAATAGAAGTCGTCTGAGAGAGGCTACTTAGCAGGAGCTGTGAGGCCTCAGGTTGGAAATAGAAGTCGTCTGAGAGAGGCTACTTAGCAGGAGCTGTGAGGCCTCAGGTTGGAAATAGAAGTCGTCTGAGAGAGGCTACTTAGCAGGAGCTGTGAGGCCTCAGGTTGGAAATAGATGTCGTCTGAGAGAGGCTACTTAGCAGGAGCTGTGAGGCCTCAGGTTGGAAATAGAAGTCGTCTGAGAGACCTTTCCAGGTTTTTTGGAGATGTGGGTGTTCCTCTCCTGTGTGTGTTTGAAGCAGCTGCAGCTGTTCTGAAGATGAGGAATCCTATTAAATGGCAGACAGTGACCCAGTGATCCCAGCTCTTCTGGCTGATACTACAGAGAGAGATCACAACACTAGCAACACAGTATGAGCACATTCTACATCCCCCACAAACATTCAGATAGACACACACATGCATATGCAAACACTCCAGCATGGGTGCCAACAGAGCTTGTGTGTGGAGGCTTTACCCAGGCACACACACATCATCTGGCGTGTGCCCCCCCCCACCCCCCCTCCCAACAACTAGACTAGCTGCATTTGAACAAGTCCACCCGGCCGCTGCCTCCGCGCCTGCTAAGATTTACGCCTGTGATTATATATTCATATAGATGAATCAATAAGGGCCTTGCAGCCACATCAACGGAGGCACAGGGCGAATTACAGCCATAGACTGCTGCTTTCCATTTCATTAGGGCACGGTGCACAGTTTAACTCACAATAAATATAGCAATAAAACAAAACTGCTAGCAACGATCGGGGGGCCCTCCACACACTCTCCTCTCTCCAGTCTCCAGACAGAAGCACTGCTCTACTCCTGCCCGCCTCAGATGTCCCTGACCGTCAATCCACCGTCAACACTGCACTCACCAGCCAAACAAACAGATCAACAAACAAAACCAAATCAGGAGAAAATGACAATGATGCCGCCGCATGGAATTAGGACTGCCATTTATACACGGACATGGACAGAGAGGAGAGGCGGTTTGTGATGGCACGGTGGTAAGCGGTGAGACTGTGATGAGAGGGTCTCCTGAAGAGCAGGAGAGGGGTCATGGGGGAGAACGAGAGACTACAGGAGGGCCTGGTTGTGCTCTGTGGTGATGACGTTGCTTCCCCAGCTCCAGCCAGCTCCAGCCAGCCGTCTCTGCCCCTATATCTACAGCCCTGCATCGATCTATGTGTGAGGACACCAGCAGCCTGCGCCCCACCGCCCAGCGCTCGGCCTCCACACAGGAAGAGTCGGTGGAAGAGGGGAAATGGGATTCCGATCATGGGAGGGATATCTTCCTTCTGAGATATGCTGATCCATCCCAGCCCCAGCCTCCACATCCCCCTCCAGCATCCTGCCTGCAGACGGACACCAACAGCACCGCTCCAAACCACCAGCAACCTATCGCTACCTCAGGGGTCAGAACCAAGGACTATGGGACTGGGTTTCAGCCGACTTGGCAAAACAGGAGAGACTCAGTGTGTGCACATGTGTGTGTCCTGCACCTAGACCAGCGTGCATGAGTGCCTGAATAATGGTTCAGTATAAATCAGTGTGTATGCAGGTGTGCATTCTGGTGTGTATGAATATGTTGTTGATTCCATGTTTCTCTATTATCCGCCACATAAAATGACCTACAAATAATTGCATACATTCAACAAAGATACTGTACAATCTACTCACCCTCAGCTGTCAATAGAGATTCTGACTAAAGCTCTAACCCAAACCCAAGGCCCTTCTTAGACTGTAGTCAGTGTTAACAGTCTGAAACCATCTGAGAGCCGTCCCACCTAACCCTGCTTTCCTCCCCTGTTCCCTTTTTCTCCCCTGCTCTCCCCTCTCCTCCCCTGTTCTTCCCTGCTCCCCTGCTCTCCCCTCTCCTCCCCTGTTCTTCCCTGCTCTCCCCTCTCCTCCCCTGTTCTTCCCTGCTCTTCCCCTCTCCTCCCCTTCCTCCCCTGTTCCCTTTTCTCCCCTGTTCTCCAGAGCTCAGTGAACAGCACCAGAGAAGGCACAGCAATGGCTCAGAGCACGACAGCCCCGGTGATGGGCAAACCCGCTACTCCAGTCATCTCAACCCCCCACTCAGGACAGAGGAGTCAGCAATGAGACAGAGCCTTTAGATTCATCCTCATAGCCAGAGGTGAGTAACATTCAGACACACACACTGACACACACACAGCGACATACACACACACACACACGCACGCACGCACACACACACACACACACGCAAGCACACACACACACACACACACACACACACATACACACACACACAAGCTGACACACACACACACAGCGACATACACACACACACACGCACGCACGCACACACACACACACAGCGACATACACACACGCACACACACACGACATACACACACACACACGCACGCACACACACACACACACACACACACACACAGCGACATACACACACACACACACACACACACACACACACACACTGAATCTACCATCATCCTACCTTCTTAATGCGTCCGCTGCGTGTGCCGGTAAAGGCCACGGTGTGGCCGTGGTATTCGTAGGCCGCCACCGAGGTCATGCCATCGTCCTTGTCCACGAACAGAGGCAGACCCTCGATGGTGCTGGTTCCTCCCAGGGGCTGGTTGAAGTCCTGCCCACAGAAGTTATCATCTATCTGAAGCGGCTGTGAGGAAGAGAGAGAGAGATATGTATGTGTATTTATTTTCCCTTTTGTACTTGTACATCATTACAACACTGTATATAGACATAATATGACATTTGAAATGTCTTTATTCTTTTGGAACTTTTGTGAGTGTCATGTTTACTGTTCATTTGTATTGATTATTTCACTTTTGTTTATTATCTATTTCACTTGCTTTGGCAATGTAATGTTTCCCATGTCAATAAAGCCCCTTAAATTCAAAAATAGAAATTGAGAGAGAGAGGAAGAGAGAGAGACCACTGTGACTGACCCAAAATTAAGGAAAGCCTTGACTATGTACAGACTCAGTGAACATAGCCTTGCTATTGAGAAAGGCCGCCGTTGGCAGACCTGGCTCTCAAGAGAAGACAGGCTATGTGCTCACTGCCCACAAAATGAGGTGGAAACTGAGCCGCACTTCCTAACCTCCTGCCAAATGTACGACCATATTAGAGACACATATTTCCCTCAGATTACACAGACCCACAAAGAATTTGAAAACAAACCCAATTTTGAAAAACTCCCATATCTCCTGGGTGAAATACCACAGTGTTCCATCACAGCAGCAAGATATGTGACCTGTTGCCACGAGAAAAGGGAAACCAGTGAAGCACAAACACCATTGTAAATACAACCTATATTTATGTTTATTTATGTTCCCTTTTGTACTTTAACTATTTGAGAGAGAGACAGCAGCATACACATAACAGCATCATACACATAACAGCATCATACACATAACAGCATCATACACATAACAGCATCATACACATAACAGCATCATACACATAACAGCATCATACACATAACAGCATCATACACATAACAGCATCATACACATAACAGCATCATACACATAACAGCATCATACACATAACAGCATCATACACATAACAGCATCATACACATAACAGCATCATACACATAACAGCATCATACACATAACAGCATCATACACATAACAGCAGCATACACATAACAGCATCATACACAGAACAGCAGCATACACATAACAGCATCATACACATAACAGCATCATACACATAACAGCATCATACACATAACAGCAGCATACACATAACAGCATCATACACATAACAGCATCATACACATAAACAGCATCATACACATAACAGCATCATACACATAAACAGCATCATACACATAACAGCATCATACACATAACAGCATCATACACATAACAGCAGCATACACATAACAGCATCATACACATAACAGCATCATACACATAACAGCATCATACACATAACAGCATCATACACATAACAGCATCATACACATAACAGCATCATATACATAACAGCATCATACATAACAGCATCATACACATAACAGCAGCATACACATAACAGCATCATACACATAACAGCATCATACACATAACAGCATCATACACATAACAGCATCATACACATAACAGCATCATACACAGAACAGCATCATACACATAACAGCATCATACACATAACAGCAGCATACACATAACAGCATCATACACATAACAGCATCATACACATAACAGCATCATACACAGAACAGCAGCATACACACACTCCCACTGCACAACCAAAACGTGGTAGAATCAACATCGTTTCCACGTCGTTTAAAAAAACAACAACGTTATGACGTTATGACGTTACGTAAATCAGCGCGGGAAAAAGTGATCAGCGTAAAGGGATCTATTTTTCACCCAACTTTGAACCTAAATCCAACGACATGGTGCCATTTGTCTTGATTTCACTCAACCAAATGTAAATCAAACTACATGTTGAACTGACATCTGTTCTCAGTGGGCTGTCACTGTGTGATAAGCGTGTGTGTAACAGGTCCCAGGAGGTATCTTTCATACGCACTGACATATGTAACCAGGATTAGTGACCTCTAACACATCACACATCACTAATTAACTGGTGCCAGGATCCGCTCGTCTATTTGAAGACATATCGCTTCCATAGTAGACAATCAATCACAGGCAACACACACACTCCGCCAGCCGCTAAGCTCTCTGGGAAGGAAGGAGATGTGCATGTGTTATGAGCTGATGTGACCAGAATGGGGGATGGAACGAAGGAAGGCCGCTGGGTGAATTCTTCAGTCATGTTGTGTCTAAAGACACAAAGTACCCAGCATGCACATTGGTGGATGGAACACATCTTAATGTCCACACAATACAATGTAGACACTGATGGACGAATGTAAGAGGGTTGTACAGATAGAATAATTATACTGAGCTTGTGAGAGAAGTCTATTAGTATACTGTAGTTCAGACCAGTACTGGTCTATTAGGTTATATTGTAGTTCAGACCAGTACTAGTCTATCAGGTATATTGTAGTTCAGACCAGTACTAGTCTATTATGTATACTGTAGTTCAGACCAGTACTAGTCTATTAGGTATATTGTAGTTCAGACCAGTACTAGTCTATTATGTATACTGTAGTTCAGACCAGTACTAGTATATTAGGTATACTGTAGTTCAGACCAGTACTAGTCTATCAGGTATACTGTAGTTCAGACCAGTACTATTATAGTAGTATACTGTAGTTCAGACCAGTACTAGTCTATTAGGTATACTGTAGTTCAGACCAGTACTAGTCTATTAGGTATACTGTAGTTCAGACCAGTACTATTATAGTAGTATACTGTAGTTCAGACCAGTACTAGTCTATTAGGTATACTGTAGTTCAGACCAGTACTAGTCTATTAGGTATACTGTAGTTCAGACCAGTACTAGTCTATTAGGTATACTGTAGTTCAGACCAGTACTATTATAGTAGTATACTGTAGTTCAGACCAGTACTATTATAGTAGTATACTGTAGTTCAGACCAGTACTATTATAGTAGTATACTGTAGTTCAGACCAGTACTATTATAGTAGTATACTGTAGTTCAGACCAGTACTATTCTATTAGGTATACTGTAGTTCAGACTAGTACTATTATTTTAGATATACTGTGGTTCAGACCAGTACTATTATTTTAGATATACTGTAGTTCAGACCAGTACTATTATAGTAGTATACTGTAGTTCAGACCAGTACTATTATAGTAGTATACTGTAGTTCAGACCAGTACTATTATAGTAGTATACTGTAGTTCAGGCCAGTACATTTTTATTAGTATACTGTAGTTCAGACCAGTACTATTATAGTAGTATACTGTAGTTCAGACCAGTACTATTATAGTAGTATACTGTAGTTCAGACCAGTACTATTATAGTAGTATACTGTAGTTCAGACCAGTACTATTATAGTAGTATACTGTAGTTCAGACCAGTACTATTATAGTAGTATACTGTAGTTCAGACCAGTACTATTATAGTAGTATACTGTAGTTCAGACCAGTACTATTATAGTAGTATACTGTAGTTCAGACCAGTACTATTATAGTAGTATACTGTAGTTCAGACCAGTACTATTATAGTAGTATACTGTAGTTCAGACCAGTACTATTATAGTAGTATACTGTAGTTCAGACTAGTACTATTATAGTAGTATACTGTAGTTCAGACCAGTACTATTATAGTAGTATACTGTAGTTCAGACCAGTACTATTATAGTAGTATACTGTAGTTCAGACCAGTACTATTATAGTAGTATACTGTAGTTCAGACCAGTACTATTATAGTAGTATACTGTAGTTCAGACCAGTACTATTATAGTAGTATACTGTAGTTCAGACCAGTACTATTATAGTAGTATACTGTAGTTCAGACCAGTACTATTATAGTAGTATACTGTAGTTCAGACCAGTACATGGGAAAGATGGTACCAGGTTAAGGGCATTACAATGGCTTTCATTGAGTCCTGATTTACCCCCCCCCCTTCTCATCCTGGACACCAGACGGGACTCATTAGTAGAGACAAGAGCGCTGGCGAACCCCGCGTCCCCCACACTACTGCCAGCTGACGCCCCTCATATTTCACCCAGCGAGGGGTGCCAGCTCTGCCAAGTCCCAGCCAGGCCCAGCCGTGTACAGCAGAGGTCTTCTGAAAGGACAATGCAGGAGACCATGTCCTTCTCTGACCCCCCACCATGGAGTTGGGTCTGGAAATAGAGCAGTGGGGGGGTTAAACACAGGACATCTGGGGCCAGATAATTACAGGCTGCATCCAGACAGTGTGTGAATTAAATGGGTCTATATGGTGCAGCGTCCAGTAGGTTAAAGCTCCCTCCTGCCATCTGAGACTCCTGTAATCAGCAAGCAGCAAGGTACATACATACCACTTCCAGATGCCTGCTGCAACATCCCTACTGTGTCTAAGTCATGTACAACTGGAAATTCTGATTACTACTCAGTAGCTTCACATCAAAATCAAATCAAATTGTTTTGGTCACATACACATGGTTAGCAGATGTTAATGCGAGTGTGGTGAAATGCTTGTGCTTCTAGTTCCGACAGTGCAGTAATATTTAACAAGTAATCTAACAATTCCCCAACAACAACCTAATACACACGAATCTAAAGCGGTGAATGAGAATATTTAAATATAATATATGGATGATCGATGGTCGAGCGACATAGGCAAGGTGCAGTAGATGGTATAAAATTAAGTATATACATGTGATATGAGTAATGTAAGATATGTAAACATTATTAAAGTGGCATCATTAAGAGTGGCATTGTATAAAGTGACTAGTGATCCATTACAATGCCCATCTCAGCAATGTCAGCTAAATAACTTCATGGATGTGATGGAGGCATGCCTTGCCAGGCCAGGATGTCTAGGTCAAGGCTGGCCTGAGTAGAGAGAGAGAGAGAGAGAGTTAGAGAGAGAGAGCAGGAATCTGGCAGGGCATGAGTTCCCCATGGGTGACTACGACCTCCCCTTGCCACCTCCATCGGCCCCCTGCACTGGGAGTGAGATGGATCCGGGACAGCAACCAGCCGATCCTCCGATCGCAATCAGCGGAAACAGCGTGGCAGCAACCCAGAGCCAGAGGTTCAAACTGGCAATGAGGCATGGCAATCTGAACTGCCCTAGCTCTGCCTCTCTGGCTCCACTCTCACTCTGCTTCCCTCTACTGTTTGTTTGTTTGTTTTTTCGCTTTGTCCTTCCCTCACTCAAATTACACTCCCCTGTGGATGGGAAATGGATGAATGGAAAAATGTAGTCTGTTTGGTGATAGAGAGCGAGAGGGAGAGAGAGAGCATGGGTTTGAAAGTAAGAGCAGAGAGTTGGTATAATGACTTTTAAATGGAAAATGATCCCACTCAGAGTTGGTAGAATGACTTTTAAATGGAAATTGATTAAAGTGGCATCCCATTAAGAGTTGGCAATGACTTTTAAATGGAAAATGATCCCAAAGTGAGTTGGTAGAATGACTTTTGAATGGAAACAATCCCACTCAGAATTGGTATAATGACTTTTAAATGGAAAACATCCCATCAGAGTTGGTAGAATGACTTTTAAGGCCAGGATCCCACTCACTCAGAGAGTTGGTATAATGGGAAAAGGATCCCACTCAGAGTTGGTAGAATGACTTTTAAATGGAAACCGATCCCACTCACTCAGAGAGTTGGTATAATGACTTTTAAATGGAAAATGATCCCACTCACTCAGAGAGTTGGTATAATGACTTTTAAATGGAAAATGATCCCACTCAGAGTTGGTAGAATGACTTTTAAATGGAAACCCATCCCACTCAGAGTTGGTAGAATGACTTTTAAATGGAAAATTATCCCACTCAGAGTTGGTAGAATGACTTTTAAATGGAAACTCGATCCCACTCACTCAGAGAGTTGGTATAATGACTTTTAAATGGAAAACGATCCCACTCAGAGTTGGTAGAATGACTTTTAAATGGAAACCGATCCCACTCACTCAGAGAGTTGGTAGAATGACTTTTAAATGGAAAACGATCCCACTCACTCAGAGAGTTGGTATAATGACTTTTAAATGGAAACCGATCCCACTCACTCAGAGAGTTGGTATAATGACTTTTAAATGGAAAACGATCCCACTCAGAGTTGGTAGAATGACTTTTAAATGGAAACCGATCCCACTCAGAGTTGGTATAATGACTTTTAAATGGAAAATGATCCCACTCAGAGTTGGTAGAATGACTTTTAAATGGAAACCGATCCCACTCAGAGTTGGTAGAATGACTTTTAAATGGAAAATGATCCCACTCAGAGTTGGTATAATGACTTTTAAATGGAAACCGATCCCACTCACTCAGAGAGTTGGTATAATGACTTTTAAATGGAAAACGATCCCACTCAGAGTTGGTAGAATGACTTTTAAATGGAAACCGATCCCACTCACTCAGAGAGTTGGTATAATGACTTTTAAATGGAAAACGATCCCACTCAGAGTTGGTAGAATGACTTTTAAATGGAAAACGATCCCACTCAGAGTTGGTATAATGACTTTTAAATGGAAAATGATCCCACTCAGAGTTGGTAGAATAACTTTTATATGGAAAACGATCCCACTCAGAGTTGGTAGAATGACTTTTAATTGGAAAATGATCCCACTCAGAGTTGGTAGAATAACTTTTAAATGGAAAACGATCCCACTCAGAGTTGGTAGAATAACTTTTAAATGGAAACCGATCCCACTCACTCAGAGAGTTGGTATAATGACTTTTAAATGGAAAACGATCCCACTCAGAGTTGGTATAATGACTTTTAAATGGAAAACGATCCCACTCAGAGTTGGTAGAATGACTTTTAAATGGAAACCGATCCCACTCAGAGTTGGTAGAATGACTTTTAAATGGAAAACGATCCCACTCACTCAGAGAGTTGGTAGAATGACTTTTAAATGGAAAACGATCCCACTCACTTAGAGAGTTGGTAGAATGACTTTTAAATGGAAAACGATCCCACTCACTCAGAGAGTTGGTAGAATGACTTTTAAATGGAAAACGATCCCACTCACTCAGAGAGTTGGTAGAATGACTTTTAAATGGAAAATGATCCCACTCACTCAGAGAGTTGGTAGAATGACTTTTAAATGGAAAACGATCCCACTCACTCAGAGAGTTGGTAGAATGACTTTTAAATGGAAAACGATCCCACTCACTCAGAGAGTTGGTAGAATGACTTTTAAATGGAAAACGATCCCACTCAGAGTTGGTAGAATGACTTTTAAATGGAAAACGATCCCACTCAGAGTTGGTAAAATGACTTTTAAATGGAAACCGATCCCACTCACTCAAAGAGTTGGTAGAAGGCATGTTCTTAATAATGCAATGCCAAGACGATGGATTTGAACAAGTCAAGGAAAAAAGTCATACTATTATGAAAGTGCATTGATAAAAGACAATCCAAGACATGAAGATATAATACAACTGACATTGCAGCAATTACAATGGTGCTTCATAAATGTAACATTTATTTAACTAGGCAAGTCAGTTAAGAACAAATTCTTATTTTCAATGACGGCCTACCGGGGAACAGTGGGTTAACTGC